>NW_022994194.1:0-89269 GCF_012275295.1 Melopsittacus undulatus
TGGTCTCCCAATCCTAACAAGGCTTGCATCTTTGAAATAAGAACCTGCAGTATTGGGGCAGAGCCTACAAACTATAAGCTGGAATAAGACAGATCCAATAAAGAAACGAAATACTCTCTGAGCAGCAAGATGGAAAAGTACCATTTTATATACAGAATTCAACATTTCTTGGAGATAAGGGTTCTTGGAAGGTCAGTTCAGAATTTGGGAACAAAAAGCAGAAGAACTGCATTTCATGCGACCCATTACTTCTTACTTTGCTTTTAACAATAGAGCAGTATCACTGACTTCAGGAATCAGCTGTGGGCTGTCTAGAGTTAGTTTATTCAGTCTTTTGAGTCACATTCTTAAACACTGTAAATCAAAAGGCTTCATTGGTTAAAAAAAATGCAAAATCAGATGCAGATCTGAACCAATTAATTTAAACATATGTACGTAATACAGAAATAAATTCCCTCTGGGTCAGGGATGTGGTTTGGCCAGCACTAGGTTACTTATTCACCTATATATTCATCCCGAGTCCTCATTTTTATTTCAGGATGCTTTTCTCCCTAGAACTTCTCTGTACATGTACTCATTACATCACAATGCTGAGGTCTGCAGGCATTCATCCAGCCTGATGATGGGTTATGATCTACTAGCTGACACCCCTGTGGATGGTTATATATCTGGTATATGTATGAAAGAAATCAGCTGAGCATGCATAATCTTTTTGTATATTTTTAGTATATATATATTCTGTTAATAAGCAAATATTTAAGTCATTATTTCAAATAGATTAAAATATCCCCTCAAATATATTTAAAGAAAAAAGAGATAATGTATTTCAAATTTATTTGTACAAATATTGGCTCAGAGCCCTGATTTTACTAACAGATGTTACAGCATCATTAGCTATGGAGACTAGGAAGAGTAAAAGTCACATGAATAAAAGCTAAAATAAGACATAAAATCAAAAATGAGTATGACAAAAGAATAATCTGGCATTAATTCTTACATTGTATACAGGCAGAATTTTGATGAATCATTTTTTTTTATATGGACAGGAGAGAAATAAATTTTTAAGCTGTGATGCATTCACAGTATGGGAATGTTTGTTCAATCTCTTATTTTTTTCCATGATATGCATTTTTATTTTTGCTTCTCCATCCTGCTCCACTTCATTGAAATCTTACTGCTCTGTGATGCATGAGCATTTCCAAATGCTCTCCTTTGGAAGACACAGTAAGAATAAATTTCAAAAGTTACTGTCCAGTTCAGATTCTCATTCAGTATCTTTTAAAGAAGACATTATACATAGCATACTATCATATATATTGCCAACTCCTTCCAGGCAACTGCTTTTGATAGTTTGATGTGTTATTCTCAAGATTTGTCATCTTAAGGCAGAGATATCAAGTTCACAGTAAAGCCTTTGCAAATGCAGATTACAAGGCAATTTTCATATATTAGAGGGAATGAAGAATTAATGGGATTACCCATAGTGATAAAAATTTAAAATAATAATGTGTGCTTTGTGTGGTGGTGATCTTTTTTTTTAACATCTGAAGATCTGGGTTGCAGTTTTCTGGTGGCTGAGAGTTGGCTTATCATATGCACTTTGACTGCCTCACCACTTTGCACCTTTGTTTTATATATTGCTATCACTAAAAAGAAAAAGAATTCTTTATCAGTAAAGTGGCACAGTAAGCTCTGGCACAGGGTGTAAGTGAGCATATATAGGGGATTAGGGCCCCACTGATGGTCTGAAATCTACATAGTCTCATCTCTGTTTCAAGTATCTGGGAGACTTGGGTTTCAATTTTAGCTTTTATATTGTCTCAGATTACAGTTTTCAAAATAGCTCACACCCCCCACCTTCACACCCCCACCTCCCCCCCAAATTAAAGCAAAAGTAATCAAGTGCCAGGACAACAGAACTATAAGCAATGTGATCTGGACCAGAATTTAGTTCTGCTTCTTGAAAATTAGTATGACAGAAAAGTAACATTAAATGTCACACTGAAGTAGATTTCTCAAGGTAGAGCTAAAGCTTATTTGAATTCATGCCTTGGTTCCACTCCAGAGTTAAAGAAGAAGTAACAAATAAGTCTGATCTGTCTGACTAGCACAGTGTCAGAGCTGCATCTCCACTAGTCCATTGCCCATTTCTCAGGGAGTGTCTACACTTTTATCGCCACAGTATATGAACACAGGGCACAAAACTGTGTATTACATTTCAGTTTAGAGATGAACCAATAGTCTCTTACTACTTGATCATTTGTGTTAAAGTTTTCTGAGCATATCTGAATTGCTATTGACTTTCTTCTGATAGTATTCTAAAGGAAAGAAAGAAACTTGTTCAGGATGATTGTTTCTTCACTCCTTGATTTTTTTTTCCTGCTATTTCAGGCTACTGTGCCTGAGATAAACTTCAAGAATGAAGACGGCATGAAATGCTACGATGATGTGTGCACTTTTCCCTTTTTCTTTACTTAATAAATACTGATATCCAGAACAGTTCAGCATTTGCATAGGACAGTTAGATTAGGAATCTAGCATGAAGAGATTTTCATGAAGCACAGACAGCGGCATATACCTGTTCTTCACGATGTAATAACGTTCACAGTATTGCTCAAGCCTGCCATTTTTTTATGCATTTCAGAATGAAGAAAGCAAAGCTTGTTTCCTTCTGTTTTCATTACAGATTTTAATAGTGCTGTCCCTGTGCTTTTAATTCTTTTGTTTTTCCCCTCACTTAATATTTTCTGTTACAACTGGAAAAGCTCTTCCATGAGGTATGCCTGGAGTTCTCACACTTGTTTTCCCCTTTTGCCTCCTAAGTATGAAGCATTTTCTTTTCAACATGCCTAATGCTCAAAGATATTACTGAGCCACAGGGAGTCAAAGGTTTCTTATATAAAGAAAAAAACATGCTAGACGAGTTAAAAACAAACAAAAAAGCAAATAAAAAATAACCCCACTTCCTGACTTCTTGTTTTTTAAAAAATATATATAAAAAAATAAGCAAGAAGGTTAACAGTGGCAGACACAGAAAAAAAGCAAAAATTATAGTGCTGGTAGTTCCTGGCTTCTAGCAGAGGAGCTGATCTTCCCTATTTAGTATATTAGTAGAGTCATTCTGTATCTCTTCTCATTCTCTAGTTCAAAGAACATTTCTTGAAATGCTGTTGCAAAACAGAACTTTCCTATCCATTTTTATGCTATAGAATCATAGTGTAGTTAGGGTTGGAAAGGACCTTAAGATCATCTAGATACAACCCCCCTGCCATGGGCAGGGACAACTCACTCTAAACCATATCACCCAAGGCTCTGTCCAGCCTGGGCTTGAACACTGCCAAGGATGGAACATTGACAACTTCCCTGGGCAATCCATTCCAGTGTCTCACTACCCTTACAGTGAAAACCTTCTTCTCTATATCCTATCTAAACCTCTGCTGTTTAAGTTTGAACCAATTACCCCTTGTCTTATCATTACAGTCCCTAATGAAGAGTCCCTCACCAGCAACCCTATAGCTGCTCTTCAGATACTGGAAGGCTGCTATGAGGTCTCCATGCAGCCTTCTCTTCTCCAGGCTGAACAGCCCCAACTTTCTCAGCCTGTCTTCATATGGGAGGTGCTCCAGTCCCCTGATCATCCTTGTGGTCCTCCTCTGGACTTGTTCTAACAGTTCCATGTCCTTTTTATGTTGAGGGCACCAGAAGGGCACACAATATTCCAAGTGGGGTCTCACAAGAGCAGAGTAGAGGGGCAGGATCACCTCCTTCGACGTGATGATAACATTTCTTTTGATGCAGCCCATTATACAGTTGGCTTTCTGGGCTGTAAATGCACACTGCTGGCTCATGCTCAATTTCTCATAAACACCCCCAAGTCCTTCTCCACAGGGCTGCTCTGAATCTATTCTCTGCCCAACCTGTAGCTGTGCCTGGGATTGCTCCGACCTAGGTGTAGGACCTTGCACTTGGCATGGTTAAACTTCATGAGGTTGGCATCAGCCCACCTCACAAGCATGTCATGGTCCCTCTGAATGGCATTCCTTCCCTCCAGCATATCAACCGAAACACACAACTTGGTGTCATCAGCAAACTTGCTGAGGGCACACTCAATCCCACTGTCCATGTCAGTGACAAAGATGTTAAACAAGACTGATCCCAACACTGATCCCTGACAGACACAACTCGTTACTGGTCTCCAGCCAGATATTGAGCCACTGACCAAAACTCTTTGCATGCGGCCATCCAGACAGCTTTTTATCCACCAAGTGGTCCACTTATCAAATTGATATCTCTCCAATTTAGAGACAAGGATGTCATGTGGGACAGTGTCAAACACTTTGCTCAAGTCCAGGTAGATGACATCAACCGCTCTACCCCTGTCCATCAGTTCTGCCGCCCCATCATAGAGGGGCACCAAATTGGTCAGGCAGGATTTCCCCTTAATGAAGCCATGCTGGCCGTCACCAAGCACCTTGCTGTTTTTCATGTGCCTTAGCATGCCTTCCAGGAGAATCTGCTCCAAGATTTTGCCAGGCACAGAGGTGAGACTGACTGCTCTGTAATTCCCCAGGTCATCCACTTTCGCCTTCTTGGAAATTGGGGTTATATTTCTTTTTTCCAGCCATTGGGAACTTCACCTGACTGCCATGATTTTTCAAATATGATGGCCAGTGTCTTAGCAACTTAATTTGCCAGCTCCTTCAGGACCCATGGATGGATTTCATCAGGTCCCATGAACTTCTATGTGTTCAGGTTCTTCAGATGGTCTCGAACCAGATCCTCTCCTACAGTGGGCCTAGGGTCTTCACTCTCACAGTCCCTGCGTCTGCCTTCCAAGACCTGGGTGGTGTGGTCAAAGCATTTGCCAATGAAGACTGAGACAAAGAAGTCATTCAGAACCTCAGCCTTCTCCAAATCCTGTGTATCTAATTCTCCCAAGGGCTCCCGGAGGGAGCCCCTGTTGTTCCTAACCTTTCTTTTATTCGCTACATCCCTATAGAATCCCTTCCTGTTATCTTTCACATCCCTAGCTAAGTTTAATTCTAACTGGGCCTTAGCTTTCCTAACCTGGTCGCCAGCTTCCCAGACAACATCCCTTTATTCTTTCCAGGTTGCCTGTCCCTGCTCCCACCTTTTATAAGCATCTTTTTTCCTTCAAATTTTCCTCAGCAGCTCCTTATCCATCCAAGGAGGTCTCCTGGCCCTCCTGCTGCACTTCCTTCTAGCTGGGATGCAACACTCCTGAGCTTGCAGTAGGTGATCCTTGATTATCAACCGATAGTCTTGACCCAGCCCTGCCCTCTAGGGATCCCATGGAACCTTACTAAGCAGGTTCCTGAAGAGGCCATAGTCTGCTCTCTTGAAGTTCAGGGCAGTGAGCTTGCTGCATGCTCTTCTCACTGTCCTGAGGATCTCAAATTCAACCATCTCGTGATCACTGCATCCAAGGCTGCCCTGGAGTGTCACATTTCCAACCAGCCTTCCCTCTTTGTGAGCACGAGGTCAAGCAGTGCACTTCTCCTTGTCGGCTCCTCTATTACTTGCAGAAGGAAGTTGTCTCCCACACAACTGAGAAACTTCCTGGATTGCTTGTGCTGGGCCATACCGTCACTCCAACAAATATGAGGGTGCTTGAAATCCCCCATGAGAACCAGGGCCTGTGAGCGTGAGGCTGTTCCTATCTGTCTGTATAGTGCTTCATCCACAGAGTCCTCTTGATCAATCTGTAACAGATCCCCACAATACTGTCCCCCATAGCTTTTCTCCCTTTAACCCTGACGCACAGACTCTCTGTTTACTGCTCACCTGTCCCCAGACAGAGTTCCATATTCTCCAGTCTATCCCAAACATAAATAGCACCTCCCCCTCCCCACTGCTGGGCCTGTCTTTTCTAAAGAGCCTGTAATCTTCCATTCCTACACTCCAGTCATAGGAGCCTTCCCACCATGTTTCTGTGATGCCTGTTATACCATACCCCTGCAGACTTACACACATCTCTAATTCCTCCTGCTCATTCCCCATTCTGCAGGTGTTTGTATAGAGACATCTGAGCCGTGCTCCAAATCAAGCCATCTCCTTGGCTGGAGCAGCTGGAATATCTCTACATTGTTCCGAGCATTTATTATAGGTGCTGGCAACTGCCTGGGTGTGTTGGGATGGAATGATGCTCCCCTCCCCCAGCACATCTAGTTTAAAGCATCCTTGACAAGTCCAGCAAGCATCCTACCAAAACTGCTCTTACCCTGCTTTGTCAGACCAGCCCCACCAACCCCCAGTAGACCTGGCCTACTAACTTGGATCCCGTGCTCAAGACACCCAAAAACCTGGCAATGGCACCACCCTTCTTACTATTTATTCATCAGGCCAGTCCTCCTAGCCTTTTCAGGGTTCTCCTCTGTATCCTGGAGAACTGACGAAAAGACTATCTGAGCTCCAGAGCCCCTAACCACCTCTCCCGGGGCTCTGTAAGCATTCTTTATGTTCTTCAGGCTACTGCTGTCTATATCACTAGCACCCACATGGATCACTAGAAGTGGGTAATAGTCCGTGGGACTTACTAGAGCAGGCAGCCTCTCTGCAACATCCCTGATCTGTGCCACGGTAGGCAGCACACCTCCCTAGAGACTGGGTCAGGCCAACAGATGAGTGCTTCTGTGCCTTTCAAAGAAGAGTCCCCTACTACTACAACCCACTGCTTTTTTCCTGGCAGCACCAGCAGAGATCTTTAGCAGTGCATCAGCCATTTGTTTCTGGTGCCAGTGTGTTTCCTCATCAGCACTCTGCAGGACAGCAAAGCAATTCTGTGTGGGAACAACAGGTTTAGGACAAAGCCCCATGCTTTTAATTGTCCTCTTCCTCCTCTTTTTGTTGTTTTTTTTTTTTTTTTGCTGCTTCCCAGTTTCCTGGATTAACAGCCTCCTTCTTTCTTCCATGAACTACAGGGATGCTTGAGGCTCCTGCACCATTTGAGCCTGTAGCAAGTATTCCTGCTTCCTCTCAGCTTTCCTGGCATCTTGTAGTATATTGGCAGCATCCCGCAGCTCAGCCACCTGCTGGAGGAGGACCTCCACCAGGGAGCACCGGGTGCAGCCCTGCCCACTGTGCACCCTCCCCTCACAAGACTAGTGAAGGTACTCCCTACACTCTGAGCTCTGCACTGCAGCCTCCCCTCTCAACAGCTCTGAGTAGATGCCTAAGCTAGCCACCGCCGGAGCAGACAGAGCAGAATTACCAGAAAGGACCCTAGCCATACGGCAAACGCCCACTATCCCGCTCGCCTGCCTGTGCCAACTGCATCAAATCACCCTTCCTGGGGTAGATTTTTAACCAGTCAGGGCTGGTGCCACTCCTCCTGGCTCCGCCCCCTGTAAGTCAGCTGCGAGGGTCAGCTGAGCTACTGGCTCTTGGGCAGGTAATGTCGAGGATTTGAGATTTCTTCGGTGCCTCTTTCTACTTTCAGTTGAAGATGCTGGACACTGAAGTTCCCTCCACACCAGTGTTGAAGGCATTCTCTTTCGAGCTACTCACCTCAGTAATTCATGTTATGTAGTGTTATGTTGTATTGTGTTGTTTTGGGTTTTTTTGTTTGTTTTCTTGGTTTTTTTTTGTGTATGTGTTTGGGTTTTTGTGGGTTTTTGTTGTTTGTTTGTTTGTTTTGGGGGTTTTGCCTTTTTTTTTTTTAATAGAAAAGGATCCAGGGAAAACCTTAAGTGAAAACCTTAGACATAGTCTCTGAAGAAGCTTCTTATTTTCTAGCTTAAGCTTATACTAGTGAAAAATAAGCCATTAGCAGGGTAGAAAGGCAGCTGCTTGAAGTATCAGCATTTGTAGTAAAAGCAGAACCTGCTTTATAGTAATTAATACACAAGCTGTGCAAACAATTGGCTTATTTAGCTTTACTTTTCTGTTTCTGAGCACTGTTTTTATGAGTAGATAGAGAATGGGATTTATGCCAGTTCAAAATAGACTGTGTTTGCATATGCTATTCATAAGATGGAAAATGGATTAGTAAGATCATTGATTAATCATAAAAATAAAACCTAAAATTTTAAATATCTCAAGAGAAAGTTAGAATCATAGAATTATAGAACAGTTAGGGTTGGAAAGGAACGTAACATCAGCTAGTTCCAACCACATTGCCATGGGCAGGGACACCTCACACTGAACCATGTCACCCAACACTCTGTCCAATCTGGACTTGAGACTGTTGAATTTATCTAATAGAGAAGAACAGTGTACCAGGTAAATGATTAAAGGCAGAGTAGGTTTGCAGTTAGTGAATTGTTGAGTGTTCCTTCAATTGTATCTTGTTACACAGTCTTAATTGGAGGTAGCAATGTTGAGAAAGGGTGACACAGTTGAAGTCCACCATCTTGGCTAAATTTTTTACCATTAAAATGTAATTTTTCACAAGAAAATGAAGCTTCAGTCTTTGGAAGAAGGTGATTGAAGGCTAAAAGATTATCAAAGGAGAAAAGAGGAACTACAAGATAGACTACTCTGTTAATAATTTAGGAAATACTGTAAAGAAAAACATCAGAAGATCTGAAAGCATGCATGACCAGCTAATAATACAGGAGTGCCAGACTTTGTTATAAAGAGAGTGGGAGCAATTGAGTTCATTCTGTAGTGTAAATACAGTGGAAAATGAACTTCAGAAAAATAAGGTGGAACAGGCAGATTCCTTTTTTCAGAAAATAGATGATAACACCTTGAAAACAATTTAACATAGAACTTAGGAAGGAATTAATGCTGTATTTATGATAAAATTTTCCTGTGGTATGATAGGATTTAATTTTTTTTTTTTTGATTTGTTGGTAAAATGGGGTGTTTTATAAATATTGGGACAATTGGTTAATGTTATTTCTTCTGAAAGCTACCATTAAATTCAATAGGAAGAAAATGATTTTCTGTTACTTTGATTTACAATCCACAATGCTATGGATGTGGTCTTAAAGACATAAAGAAACAAGGAAATGTTTCTTGCATATTCCCACAGTGTATACATACACTGATCAATTAAAGGGGATTGATGTTCTCTCTGCAAGCTTTATAAAATGAACATTGTCTCCTGTTTGTTTGGGGGGCACTCCGTAGAGCTTCCCAACAGACAGTGTTTGGTTTATAAATGTAGAGGATAATTTGATACCCAATGAGCAACTCCAGCATAGGTGCCAGAGTCAGTATGCTCACCCCACATGTTTTTTCCTCTTTAAAAAGTAACAGAAAATACTCATACTAAACCAAAGCAAGCAAGCAAGCAATCTAAAAAACAACTCCATAAAATTTTTTGAAAGGCTGCCAAAAATACTTTCTAAAACATTGAAAGCCAGAAAGCATAGAAAGAAGAAATGCTGCAAAGATTACAAAGAAATGTGAAGTTTCTATATGTGGCTTTATTAACAGGATCGTGACATAAAAAACATCATCTTTTATTTCTATGGATTTCATTAAAAATTTTGTAGGGTTGTTTTTTCTTATTTTCTCTTTTATCTTGTTTATTTATTTTTAGTATATGTGTATTTTTTAACATTCTAAAAAAAAGTCTGTTAGTTGATTATTTTTACCATTTATATTTCTGAAGATAAATTTGAATATGCATGAATATGAAGTAATTTAATCAAAGAGCTTGACAAAGCCTCAAATTTAAAAAAAAAAAAAAGGAAAATTTATTTTTAATTCAGGTCTATACTTGAGGTTAAGGTAAGCAGCAGAAAGAATTACTGAATTCAGAAGTTACTCAATTTCATTGAAAATAACTATGTAGCCAAGTCAGCAAAATAGAGAATGTGAAGTTAATATTTGGAGGGAATACCCTTCTTCCTTGTTTACTCAACTATCAAAATAATTCATTTTCTGTTATTAAATGACATGCAAAAAATTAATGTCCAATGGATCTAAAATTATATTTAATAAAACACTAATTTATTTGCTTATGATTCTAGCAGTATAGTATTGTAATCGACCCGACTAACTTTACTAGCAATTATTGTCTTGGCATTAGCAGATCATTCTTTTAGGTCATCAACTACTCACACATATGGCTACAGCTAGAAGATTTAGATTAAAAAAAAAAAAAAAAGCCCAGCCTTCCCCACGTTTCAATGTTGGCTATTGGAAATGAAAGTAATGTAATAACTGTACTGAAGAAAGTGTTAAGTTAACTATACTTTTGCAAGATTTATAAGAACTAAAGGGAGTTAAATTTGATTGGTTAAAGAAAATTTTACATGCATTAACCACTCAGTAACATCCATCACATATATTTAATTATGCACTGGGTTTTGAGCCATCATCTCCAGAGCAGCATAAAAAACTGTTCCTAAACTACT
This sequence comes from Melopsittacus undulatus, assembly GCF_012275295.1. Taxonomy (NCBI): domain Eukaryota; kingdom Metazoa; phylum Chordata; class Aves; order Psittaciformes; family Psittaculidae; genus Melopsittacus; species Melopsittacus undulatus. The sequence goes on from NW_022994194.1 coordinate 10,332, forward strand.
GTTCATAGACATTGCTGTAAGTTACACATATAAGACAGAGAGTTTTGAAGCTGAGGACTTGCCAAAAAAAACCCTAATATTTATATACTTTTTTCCCTCTCCTGCTGATGTATATTACATTAAGATAGACTTCACCTCATTCCCTTGAATGTTCAACTAGAAATTTAAAAAAAACTTGTTGCATTTATTCTCAACAATCAAAGTTTTAGCTTCTTTATTCAACCTTCTCATATGCCATTTCAAGAATATGTGTTCAAAGAATGTTTCAGTTCTCAGTGAAGTAATTTCCAGGCTAAGCCAAATTTCACAAACTCAGCCTTAAGATCTCTTTTGCTTGCATGTGTGAACTCTACGCATTAGTAGCATCGTGAAATAGTAACTCTGTAGCATTCAGCTCTGAATAAAATGGCACTGATGCAAAAAGCTTACTGGATTCAGGGGATATTGCAGGGTTAAATTTTTGTAGGATGTGTATTTATGTCTATTTTAAATGAATATTCTCTGTAGTACTAGACCACAAAAGAACTGGACAGCCAGAATGTAAATACAAAATAAAGAGTTTATGTTGTCCTAAAACTTATATTATTGTACAGACACTTGAGTAGACTGAAGAGGAAATAGTAAAATGTTAAAAGTCTGTTCCAGCACACCCAGTCTGTGAGTGAGCACAATGGAAATTCAGTTCATGTTAATCAGAAGATTTCATAGGAGCACATGAATTTTGATGGAAATATTGTAAATTGGTTTCATAGCTTAATTCCCAGACAGACTGCCAACTTATTGTAGGAGAAAGTCAACAACCTTGGAGTAATTCCCATGTCTCTCATGAGACAAAATGCAGATTAGAAGCTCTACATTCCCACATACCATATTAAGATAGATAGATAGATAGATTAATAGACAGATAGTTGGGAGACAGAAAGAAAACTAAATAGCTTTAAAGGCATTCCAAATTTGTTTGCTCAGAATCCTTGGGACAGGAGTAAAAAATTAACAGTAGAAATGTATTATTCCCATTCTAGACATGTTACTTGGAGACTTAGCTAAGGAAATTTTGATCACATTTTTTATTTGTGCTGTGTACTTATGATTTCCTATATGTGATGAAATTAAGACAAGAAAGGCTGTGTTTTTTTCTACTGTAAGTAAATGGTATAGCAATAAAACTTCTGTGTCCGGTACATCTCACTGATTGCATTTGCTATTTCATTTTTCTCATTTTCTTTAGGAAATGCTATCTGTGTATAAAAAAATATATTGCTGTGGATTCTGTCTTCCAAAGTATTTTAAGTAGCTACTTATTATAATTTAATTTGAGAGACTCCTACGCCTAATAAGCTTTCCATTTAAAATCTGAGCTCTGCGCTTTATAAAAGCTACGTGGTCTACATGTAAACTGTGTAAATAGCATCTGAATAAATGGCAGGGAGACACATTAGGAGCTGCCAGAATTGTGTTTGTTGTGGCTGCCCTGCTAGCTCCTGCCTGAATGGCTGAAGGAGAAAAGTACTGATCAACTAGTGCCAGCTCAAGCGAAAAATATAACAGTGTAGAGAAAAGTTAGAAACAGACACAAAAAATGGGTTCTAGGAAATATCTCTTGGTAGAGAGGCAATACAGAGCCATTTAATATGTGGTTGTGAAACAAATGTTTCTTGTGATTTAATTTAGTACATAAATAATCAGGTATCTTATATTTAGGACCTGTCAGATAATACTAATACTACACATGTTTTTTGTAGAAACTGATACACCATTCTGACTTGAAAGGATATTTTATGTTTATATAATCTAATGTGTTGTGTCATGGTTTAAAACCCCACCTCAGTGTCCCGCAGTACCAAACACCCCTTTTTTTTCCCCCCACCTCCCCACTCCCCGGGGGGATGGGGAGGAGAACCGGAGGAATACAACTCCCACAGATTGAGATAAAACCAATCCAGCAATTAAGGTATAACACAAATCACTTGTTAAAACATTATGAATGAAATGCAGATTGTTTCATATGGTGTAATACAGCAGGAATGTGCATGTGTCAGAGAGGTTGTTTTGTCTAGAAATTGCCCATGACAAAGAATGTGGGACTACAGCGGCTAGCATAATATCTGGAGAAAAATCTATTTAAATGAGAAAAGAGTTCTTAATAGCTAATTATGGATTGAACACTTCTAATGGCTTTTGCCTCACTGCCCAGTTTAGTTTGGTTTGATTGGTTTGGTTTTTTTTTTTTCCCTGGGAAACTGCAGGTTTGTGTTTATCTATTCTAAGAAACAGATTATGTGTTACTCAGAGAAACTGAAAGTAATCAAACACATGTTTGTCGTGGTTTTTAAACCAAGTCCCCCAACTCCCGGAGAGTTAGGAAGGAGCATCCAAAGAATGTAGCCCCCACGGGTTGAGATAAGAACGGTTTAATAGCTAAGGCATAACATAAATCACCACTGCCATTACTACTACAAATAATAATGATACAGCACACAACAAGTGAAGAGAATACAACACCTCACCAGCCACCAACCCATAACTCACTCCACCCTGCCCAAGCCGAGCACCACATGCTCCTTCCTCCATTTTCCTCCAGAGCTCCACCCTTCCTGCTCTCTCTCCCAGTTGCATCCTGGGCATCACGTGCTATGGTATGGAATACCTCATTGGCTAGCCTGGGTCAGGTGTCCTGTCTCTCCTTCCTCCCAGCCTCCCCTCCTCCACCTGGCTGGAGCACGTGCTCAGAAAAGGCCCTGAACAAAAACACCCTCAAAACATGCTCGCTATCAAGCAACTGTTCCCAGCCCAGAAGACAAAACACAGCACTGCACCAGCTACAGGAAGGAGAAAAATGACTGCTACGGCTGAACCCATGACAATGTTAATATCCACTGGCAAAGATTAGTGTGTTATTTAGAACAGAAAAGTCTTAAGAAAACTGGAAATAATAGCAAAAGTTAGTTTGTTGATTTTTTTATTTAAATTTCCATGAAGCAATTTGTAAATTTGTAGGTATACTGAAGTGTTCAGACAGCATGCCTTTCAGAAATTAGTATCTATAGTAAGCCCATTATAGTATAACTATGGTAGGCACTGTAATAAAGCTTTCAGGCTGACCAATATTCAAACTACTTTTCCTTGTTATTTTTTGGGTTTGTTTTTTTTTTACTTGGTAGTAGAGAATAGTACTACAGAGGTGCATACAATTAATTCTGTTGCTGTCATATAAACTGTTGGTGGTAGCACAGTTTAGCTCAGGGTAAACAAAGGTGTAATTAAAATACAAAGAACAGTTTCTGCAATAAAAACCAGTAAAAAAAAAGTCAAGATACCTTTGTATGTCTGATATAAAATGGGCTACTGAGATGCTTTTTTTTTTCTTTTTTCTTTTTTCTTTTTTCTTTGAATAGGAGGAAAGCATTGGTTTTAATGCAAAAATATGTTCTAAGATCTTGAGTTCTTTGGAAAGAAAACTTCAGCTAGCATTTCAATCTTTATTTACAGATACTTTTTAAAGCCTGGAACATGCCCAAGTTATTAAGAAAACTGAGCAGGATAGATATTTCTGTTAACGTAGGGAAATACATTACAGTTGCTCCTTTTTCAGTTATTATTATTCTTCAGAAGACAGGAAATTTTTCATTAAGTAAGAAAGAAAGTATACAGGAAAGGGGAAGGATGGTGCAATACATATACTTACATACCTTTTTTTTTTCAGTTTTTTAAATTTCTGGTACATAAAGGAAAGATGAAAACTAACTCCTCCAAGGAAGAAGAGTAAGGATAATTAAAATAACAGTTTACTAGGGGGATATAATGAACTCAACATTGCTTGGAGTCTAAATGATACTATTTCCTAGAATATGCAATTTTATCTTGCTTGTGGGATGGGGAAGATCTTCAATTTTTGTATTAAGTAGCTGTCTAGAAGATCATAATGGTACCTTCTGGCCAGAGAATTTGAGTCTGGGTATTTTTGCTAAACATGTTTCTTTTTATATAAAATAAATACTGGCAATACAATGTCTGCAAGTAATTGGTGGTAATTATCAAGGCTTAAATGTACATCCTAACTGATAGTATTGTATTCCTGACAAAATTTTAAGAGATACAGGCATGAAACTCTCAGTACTACCTAGCAGAACTGATGGAAATACTAAATGAATATCAGCTTAGTCAGACTGTTTCTAATACTCTTGCAACTCATGTTCAGTCATGCTGGTTAGTGAGACATTGATTAATGTTGAAAGACTGGTGAGCTGAAGAGTATGAATGGAACAGAGAAGCAATTGCTTTTCATAAGCCATCATGACTGATGCAAATCCCTCAGAGGCCTTCAAAATGTGTAGCAAGCAGCATGGTATTGGTTCAGAAAAAAAAGCATTGGCCAATCAAATGGCTTGCATTCATTGTGTTACTTTTAGATCCCGTTAATAAGTGAATGACAGCCCTTATTTGCTCATAGCAATCACATCTTAGAAAATTATGCAAGGGTTTTCGTTTGTGCAATTATATAGACAAGCAGATTTGAAATTCAACTAGAAACAAAGACTTGAAGTCTTCCTGCTCAAGCTGACATTTCTAATCAGTTGTCATCTTAACATTTACTTTAAAAGACTTTTATTGCGCAGTATTGAATATTTTGCAAGGAGAGCTATGGACTTCATGCTATTAATCTGTTGAGAATAAGGTAGTAATAAGCTAAATTCAAATTTTTGAGGGACAAAGACTTTATTAATAAGCTCAGCTGAATTTTAACCATCTCCCTTTTTGTTATTGAAGGTGTCATACAAATTAATTAATTGAAATAAAATATTTGATATTGAGCCCTAGAGAAAATGGTGGTAATTAATTGCAGCTCAAAATCTAGTCTTTGCTCTAGAGTTTAATCAATAACATTATGATTTGTATCATAGAGTAGCTCTAGACCTTGCCATTTTCAAACTAAAAACTTTAGCATTGCTTTGACAATTTTGGTGCCAGACAAAGCTCTTATGACAGGTTCATTCAGGTAAATGGAAGAGAACAAGAACATTTATTCTGGCTTTAGAGCTGGGGTTTAGACATATGTGCCTAAGAAACAATTTGAGGAAGCTACTCTGACTGTATTGCAAACCACAAAGTTACCTGTGAGCCTAAGTTGAGTCACAGTTACAAAACCATTTAATCTGGAAATACATACTCTGGTGGCAATTAGAAATAAGGCAAAAAGACCAGTTTAGTTCTGAATGCTCCTGAAACAAATGAATTTAGTACACAGATTAAAATCAGAGTAAACCCAACATGTTCGTTCAAGCATGGCTATTGGAAGTTGAGGTACTATATATAGCCTAAGGGGGTTCAGGTCCAGAGCTTCCAGCTTTTCCTGGTGAGAGCCATCATCATCCTGTAGCAGTGTGCTGTGCAGCCACAATCTGGAGTTACTGAAAGACAGAGAAGCAGAATGACCTTGACTGTTAGCTGTTGGCTGTTCAACTAAGGACAGAGGTTTGTTTTCTAAAATCCGATCAAAGCTCTCTTTCTCCACTTCTGGCTGAATGCTTACCATCCATCTAGAGAGGCAGAGCATGTTCCTGATCTCTCTCGTAATCAATAAGAAAAGAGAACACTTGGAAGGGAGTGGGGCTGTTTATGAAAGACTCAAGTTTGGACACAGACATGATGCCTCAAGCTATTGGTTGCATTAAATAAAAATAAAGTAAAAAATTGCTAAATTATCTATTCTGGGATACAAATTCTGTACCTATATTAAGGTAAACCACCACATGTTTTGTTGGTGCAACTTTCACCCTAATAATTCTTACTGATTTCTTGTAAACCAGAATATTTTCATTATATCATTTCAATTTGTTTTGAATTTAGGAGGATAAAATAAAAATCTTGTAAAGGACCAGTACTGAAGGTCATGGAAGACAGCATAATAAACAAATGTAATAATGCAAACTGGCACAGATTTTTTTTTTCTCTCTGAAGTATGCTGATACATTTTTATAAAAATAAAGCGCTCTTTTTAAAATTGGTGAGCATAGCAGAGCTCAGAAGACAGGCACTTTCAGAACAAGTTAAATATTTGTAATAGTGAGCAACTATGACTTTTCACAAACAAGCGAGCCTGAAAATGTCTGCTTTTGTCTGAAAAATTTTTTCTCCATATCTTAGCATTTCTACGTAAGTTCTTTTCTGCATATACAAAACATGATAGTTCTTTTTACTTCTACTTTCAACCTTATTTATTTCTCAGTATTTACAATATGGGGAATTCAAAATATGTCTTTTAGTTAGGTATTAGAAAATTATACCTTTTAACAGTCAAACTGCATTTGGTCAATATAAGACTAGTTTTCTTTTTAATTTCAGATTGTGCAGTTATTAAAAGTAAGCAAGTCATTCGGGAAGTTATTGTGAAAGTTGGTGTTTTCAAATTAATCTCTTTATCTAGAAAAGGGTTGTGTATGTGTCTGTTACAAGCTGTAAGGTGTTAAGATACTCTGAATTTCAGAATGCATGAGGTTGAATTGTTCTTCTGTTAATAGTCTTTAAAATAAATTGTTTTAGTTCTCTTAGAATTGCTTCCTGCAGAGAAGAACCTCATAATTAAAACAGAGTGGAATAAAACTGCAGTGTAAGTCCTTAGATGTGTTGGATACCTATTAGATTTTCTTAAGATGACCTTAAGATAAGTTATTGATAGTACTTTTTTTTCTAAGCAGATTCGCAGAACTACCTGGAGTAAGGTTTGTTTTGTTGGTTTTTTTTTTTTTTTTTTTTTTGCATTTCACTTGAAGAACAGCATATTAAGCATGAAGGAGATAATTGCACTATTGGGAGCAAGTCAGGTTTACTGTCTGGGATGGCTCCTCAAAACACTACATAAATGTCATTATAATTGCTTGTCTCCTGTTTGGGTAAAAGTTTATCCTTTAAACTTTAATAATTTTTTTTTACTTGGCAAGCAAACATTATATGCATAAATGCTTCTTTTATATTATTTTTAACCTTCTTTTGCTGTCCTTTAAAAAAAGCCAACAAACAAAATCCTCCAAATCAAAAAACACCTTTCAATATCCTACCAAGACAGAAGTTCAAAGTAGAACAATGTGCATACTATATAGCTGTAAAGGTTGTTTGTATTCCAGTTTCATAGTAGACAGAGGAAACTGGTGAAAACTACTCTTAATTACTTATGTTTTCCCTCCTGTAAACACTAGTTTAGTTCTTTTACCCCTCTATAATCTCTTATGTCCTTCTATAGTCTGTCAGTTGCATTTCAGCAGCAAATAGGCATATACAACTTGCAATTTGTACGCTTAATATGGTGAAACATAATATTTGCAAACCAGGACTGATATAGAAAGCATTTGCTTTCTTACAAACTGTTTTTTCTTACAAACTATATACTGAGTTATTTGTAATATTACTTCATGATTAAAGGTTAGGTCAAGTTTCTGTTACAGTCATCCTTTTGAAGCTTATATTAACATCAACAAATAAATCACTGCAATTTCAAAACAAAAGTTTTGTGCACAAATCCAGAATTTATTTTGTTTCATCAGACTAAGTTTCTGGCTTAGTGAACTTTTAGGGGAATAACCCCTATGTAAAACAAAGCTGCTATACCTTCATAGATAGCTTCAGCTCTAATTTTTTTTTTTTTGCTATAACTTTATAAATCAGTACTTGTTAAATTCGTAATATTTTTTTTTTATATTTTTGTTTGATGGACTACTTGGTTCAGTCTTGCACTGTAACACAGGAAGAGATGCCAAAAACATCCTATTCTCCAAAGCCTTATTATATTAGACCACTAAGTATTAAGCTGAAGACTTTTTTTTTTTATAATAGTGAAAAGAGAGAACTTCTGAGAGAAACAGAATACAAAATCTTACCACTCCTCTTTAACATCCATTTCTTCCAGGCTGTTTCTTCAAACAACCTTCAGTGACTTCCTATATGGAATAAACTCTACGTTCTCCTAAAAGTCTCTTTCAATCGCCTATAAATTTTAAGTTCTGCAGGAAGGGGCACAGGTTCTCTTCTGACCTACAGAAACTTCTCTCAGCTAAGCAAGTTTAGTTACACTTGAGAAAGGAGCAATCTTCCTTTTCTACTTAACCTAAAGCTCATAAATCAAAAAAGAGACACACTGTAGCTGAGCAGCTTTGCTGAGCAGCTTTACACTTCTGAGCTGAAAAATATGTTATACAGTATTTATATTACAAGCTTGAAACAAATCTTTAAATTGTACTTCCTATCATGGTGTTTTATCATCTCTGTTGTTATAACATTAATAGAGATGCAATCAAATATAGTAAAACTTTTAGTACCATCTTTCACGTATCTGTTACCTTTTTAGACACAGAGATTATCTGTGATTTGGGTATGCTATTGTTTTCAGTGTCTTCTTATAAAGTTTAAAGATACATTAACCTTTTGCTTTATAACAGTTAACACACAAAACACATAACTCTCAGGTATCTTATTCTTTCCTTTCTGTTCAACTGAAATTGTCAGTTGCTATCCCTGGAACCAATGTGCATCATACATTTATTTCAGATTTGTGACATGCCACCAGCTTTAGTTGATTATTTGAATTTGTACTTTTCATTGATGACAGAAATATGAGATCCAAAGGATGTCAAAGTTGTATGAGGTCAGTCTCTGAATATGCAAAATATTTGTGCTTTTTAAAAATTTAAATGGACCTGGATTAACTGGACTTCTGAATGTTATGTGCTAATGATGTAGTGCATCTTGTGAAAGCTATGCCTTAGGTATATATTACCTTTCCGTGAATGACAGATTAGGTGAAAAGTGAACCAGTGAGAAATTCTCCAAAACATTTATAATTGGAGCCATTGCTCACTTCTCTGGCAATTTTGTGTAGCTGTGGTCTCGAAAATAATTTTAAAATTCCTAAGGCAGTTTTCAAAATGCAGATTATTGTAGAAAACTGTATAAGCTTTGTTTTGCAGAATAAGAGATGCCTGCAGCTAAATATATTTTCATAGACTGAAGTATAATAAATGAGACAATATAACAACAAAGAACTTAAATGATACAGGCCATTTGTGACATTAGAAAATAAATTTTACTCCTGATCTTTTGTCTTCCATCAGTTCTACCTCTTGAAATTTGAAATCTAAGGTATTTCTGTAAATCTTAATTCAGATTAAACCTTCCCTATAAATAAAAATATTCTAAGTTAACAAGAATTGTTCTCTTATAGCATGATGAGATTCATAAGTATTGTAACAGATTGCTATTTTGCTATTCCAGAAGATGATGTAATTATTTTCAAATAGTTTCACCTAGAGGCGAGATATTTATCTAGTGAGTTTTGAACAGATGGTGGTGTAATATATGTTAAGTCCATAGAATCACTTAGTGACAGATAAAATTTTTATAATCTCTTGGAATTTAACTGATACAACATCTCTCTAATGACTTTTAAACTGGTGAGTTTAGTACATGTTATCAGTTATAAAAGCAAAGAAACTTTAATCTTTCTTTGGATACAATGTCCAACATTTTAGACAGAAGAAAATCAGATATACACAGGTATTCTAGTAAATTACTTTGGTTCAGAGTTACACGTTTACTTATGGATTATAGTTTCAAAACAGATAGAAGAGTTGAACAAATCTTTATTATCTGCTGACAAATATTTGGATGGTATTTGCATTCTGTGATTGTTATCTGTAGAAAGATAGGGAAATGTGTGATTGAGACAATAAATCTGGTGGGTGGGAAACAATTCATATTAAGTATTGAGCTGTGTTAAAGATGAGGTAACAGATTTTATATGGGAATGACTGCCATAAGAAATAAAAGTGTAGGTATTACAAATAAAATTCAGTCTATGAAGTCTGATCCCTTAAATGAAAATAATAGAGACCTGTGTCTCACATATGTATCTTCAAGTATGAAAATGGTTTAAACAGCATACTAATTTATCCAGTCCACAAAGCTATCTGTGATGGCAGGAAAAGATTTTTTCTTGAAATGGATGCCCTATTCTCTTTCTCCCAGTAACTGTTCAGAGCATTTGTCTATTTATATTCATTACTGTTGCTGTAGAACAGTGCTGTTTTTCATGATTTCATTGGCATGAGAAGCCCTGATTCAGTTTTGCTGTCAGTTTTGACCTCTTTCTATATCTCCTCTACTTTCAGTGACTAAAGGCATCAGTAAATAGAAACAGAGATGCCCCCATAAAGTACGTCTGCAGCATCATAAAATAAGTTTTACAATACTTAAGATATATGCAATTGCAGTTCATGTCTATGGTAGGGTAAAGTATGCACTGTAGTTTGTTTAGATATTTACTGCACTGCTACATATTTATCAAGTTTTCAGATACCTGGTGGCAAAGAGGTTTGGGAGTACACATAAACAGTCTAATAAAAATTAAGATTCTCAAAAGACTTTCATACAAAGAGCAGAATAAAATCGGTGTTATTTTTAATGCTGATAAGTATTTTTTGTCAAAATGTTTTGAGAAGACATAAATTCTTCCATTTATTTTCTATTCCTATCACTCAAAAGTAAGCAGATAATTTTCAACTTTATCTAGCCACTTATTCATCTCTGATTAAAAATAGAATATATCTACATTACATAGAATATATATATTTATATATATATAGATATATAATAGATATTATATATAATAAAACTTTAGAAGATAATGTAATATAGAATACAACATATCTACATATGGCCATGCTTTACCAGTCCATTTATATGACCTTGAACAATAAATTACATAAACTAATTCCTGATGTCCACCACTGTGTACTCTGACTTTATCCACTATGTTTATTCTAGGCCTAATTTAATGGATCACTATTAGAGGTGCTTTGTTCACAAAGGGACAAGAAATACACTCATCAGGTATCACTGCTGCTCACTCCTGTACAAGTACCATGAAATACACAAATGTGGTGCCCAATTTCTGGTAGGATTTCATTCAGCTCTGTTAGGAGCATGCCACTCTTTTTGAATAATTGCCCTGGAATAATTCCATCCTCTGATGATTATTGTGGCTCAGTTGGTTGATATTTGGGCACACAGGTTTTTTATCCTCAAGTTGCAGCTCCAAAGTTGATCCAAGTCAAAACCAATTGTGCTATCTAACAGAGAATCTATTATATGAATAAATTAGTTATAATCCAGGGCACAATACATTCACAAGAACCACAATCCCAACTGGCATCACTATTATGATCTCAGAAAGGAGTCAGAGACTAAAACACTGTGCAGAGAAAGTAGAAAATTCATTCAGGAAACTGTAATCTGAATGGCCTGAAAGAAAGATGCCTACACGAAGTATGCATCATATGATCTATCCATGATATATCATGGAGGCAGTAATAGGCAATGATCATTTAATAAAAGGAAATCAACAGTTTATAAAACATGTTTGAAATAATAATTGCCAAAATAACAAAGTACTTCTTTCCCTTCACAAATAATTGTGTTTCAATCAGATAAAACCTGCAGGTTTTGTATTTTTCTGTCTGATTCAGTCTGAAGAGCTTGTTTTCATCTTCTACTTCCTTGACAATCTGCCCAGTCCTTTAACCACTGGCTTTCCACTTCTTGTTCAGATTTTTAAAACAGTCCAGCAGCTGCTAAGTGATTATAAACACCACAACTGATATTGAGTAGATTAGCAGATTTTACTCTGTGGATTTACATTGGAAATAATCAAGATTGTTTTATTTTCCTATATTGTAGACAATACATTAAATACACTAATGTCTTCATTCTCTTCAGTATATGTAGTCTTAAAAAAAAAAGTTTTAAACTCTGTGTTAATGTATTCTGCTTGACTGGGCTTTCCCCTACCCTAGCAGACATAATTAGGAATCTTTCCTAACAATTGTCAAGAATGTAGTCATGCATTGCAAGTGGAGCAAGCTTAACATTGTCCAGTTTCAAATCTTTTGTCATTTTTACTGGAGTCTGAGTGAAAGCATAAACTTATAATGTACGACATTTCTTGTATTCAAATGAATGAAATCCCTGGGTTCAGTTCTAACAGTTCTTTTTTTCCTTCCTAGCAGTTTGGTGCAGTGCTGTGTTTCAGCTTCAGTGTGAGAACAATTCTGATAACACACCAATATTTTAGTTGTTGCTACCCAATCAAGGATTTTTCAATCTCTCATGCTCTGCCAGTGAAGAGGGGCACAAGAAGCCAGGAGGAAGCAGAAGCAGGATACCTAACCCAAACTAGCCAAAGGAATATTCTATACCACAGCACATCATACCCAGTCTATAAGCTGGGAAGCCCAGACCACTGCTTGGGTCAAGCTGGGCATTAGTTGGCTGGTGGTGAGCAATTTTATTCTCTCCCCTTGTTATTTCCCTTATCATTATTGTTCTTGGCGGTAGCAGTAGTGGGTTTGTGTTTCACCTTAGTTACTGGACTGTTCCTATCTCAACCTGTGTGATTTACATTCTTTCAATTTTTCTCCCCATCCCGCTGGGAGCAGGGAGGAAAAGGTGGGGAGTGAGCAAGCTGCTGTGTGGTTCTGAGTTACCAGCAGGGCTTAAACCACAACAGTGAGACAAGCTGGAGTTTATCTATTTCATTCTTTAAAAAGCAGATGTTAGCTATGAAGCCGTAGTCCAAAGTATATGTACTGCACTTCTTAAGAAATCTGGAAATACCACAAACTGAGAACAATGGACTACTTTCTGAGATTTAAAATTTTATGGGTATGGATATATACTTTAGCTACCAAAGCTAAGCAAAAACATAATGACTAATTTTAATATTGTGCTGCAAAACACAAGAGCAGAAAAATTGCATATTAAACATTTTTAAACCAAAAGAATGGATTTGTTAAAGACTGCTTCCTCTAGAATCACTTCTGACAAATATTATTCCATTTTTACTTTGGGGCTAGGAAATATTTAACGTATTTTGGAGGAATATCTCAAGAATTCTGTAGGTGAATATGCTCAGTTGGCCATTAAGTAGCTTAGGAAATTTGAAGAAAATATTACTTAGTAGATGGTGAAGCAATCAAAACCCCAGTATTTTCGTCTTGGAGCTCCTGACTAATATGCTTAGACAATCTGTTGAAGTCCAATCTTGCCTTTAACTTTCATCAAGACACAGTTCAGTTTGCAAGGTAAGAATTCTTTGTCTCCCATAGTTAGTGAGTGAATGAAAGGCTGCAGGATACACAGGGTCAAGGGCAGGGATCAAAAATATATGATACACACCACAGGCACCATTAGATTTCCCCTCTCTCGAGAAGGATTGAGGCTGCTATTTCTGACGGACTTAGTTTTTGCAAGTAAAACTTAATTTTTCTCTTCTGTGCTTTGTATCATTCAAACGTCTATGCTTTCCATTAGTATAAAAAAGCATTATACTTTTCCATTCTATAGTGAGATAAACAGTGTCACTCTAATCTCTTAGTATAGTATGCCTGTGATTCATGTGTATGATTGCAGTCTATCTACTGTACATGCACAAGGGCAATTAGTGTTGTGCTTAATACTTAATTACTAATGGACTGTAACCCAGATTAATCTGTCATAAGTATGTAACCATTCTGAGCTTTTATTTGTAATTAATTCACTAGCTTTAATCTGCACACACAGCTAGAAAATCAATAAAAAATAATAAAAAAAATCCTTTGAGGAGTTCATAAATCACACTGAGAGATTTGTGATCTTTCTATATTTGCCTCTCAATTTTTTGAGGTGTGAAGGCTTTTCCACACAGTTAGTATAAAACCAGCATTAACAACAAATTATGCTCCCCCCTAACACTTCCCCTCCCCAGCATCATTTCAATGAGAAATCATTAGTACTCATAACAAAAGTAAAAACTTTTTTAGCTGGATTAATTAGATTTTGCCTCTTAGGAAAAGTTGATGGTTCCCAAATAACTGATTTAAAGACACTATGGCTCATGACACTGACAGGGAATTTGAGCCAAGAGTGTGTAACTAGCTAATCAGTAAAAAATTTCATTTCCGTGTGACATGTGGAATTATTACCATTTACTCCTGAGTTCTATGCTTTTATACTTCTGTTATGCTTCATGATTAATGAAAATGAGCACTTTTATAAAGGATAACCTCTTTCTTCTGGAGTATACTTATAGAAACAGGGAAAATATGCTTAATACAATAATCTTAAAGTGTTATTTATTTCTACTTTTAACACTCATTTAGGTTTTTTTCCATGTAAATCTGCTAAAGGAATGAAAATGCATTCTTTGTACTCTTCAATTCACAGAATTGAATTAAATTTTGTTTTGTATCCCAGATATTGGTAGCATGATTAAGTAAATAAGATTCCAAATTTACATGCGTATTTGTGAGAGAAACATATACAACAAGAGCAGATAAGTGAGCATTTTTTTTTTTCATTTGTGTAGGATAACGTTCCCTTTATGTGACATAAAAGTTTAAACTGATCCTTCACTTGGCTGCTATATTTCTTCTTACAACACAACCTCCTCTTGACAGCTACAAAAAAGACAAGTAGTCAGAAGTTATTTGTTTTGGCTTCATGCTGAGCTCTGCATTTAGATGATCATTTGCATGCAGAGCATGGAGAACTTTCTTCTTCCCCCCATTTGAAAATAACATAATGTAAATTAACAGAGCTTCAGCACATTTTTACAGTTACTTTTCAAGTTCAACCTTGGAGGGTCTATGACTTGTAACAAAATAAAATTACATGAGTCACACTGAAAACCTCATGGGAACATGAGTAATTCCCCTTTTATGAAAGCAGTACTGCTACTTAATATGTTATTATATTTTCTTCTGTATATGCAGGAATGAAATAAAATCCAGAATCCAGAAATATGTTGCTGCATGAAGTAGAACTGTATAAAGCAATACATTTTCAGGAGTACAGTGGTTCTATCAAGATAGTCAGTTCAAATTACTATCTCATGTGGCAAAAGAATTCTCTAAGAAAAAAGAATGTAACTCACTGAGAGATGTGAAAGAAATCAGTATTCTCCCTTAAAGCCTATTCTTAAACACAGAAACATTCAACCAGAACTTTATTTTTTTTTGTTTTATCTGTTGTCCATAGTCACAAGTGGTTCAGTTTTGCTGTTTGTTTGTTGGTTTTCCCCCCATTGTTTAGGATAAACAACTAAGCAGCTCTGTGTGTTCGTATGTATGTGTTTTTATAATCAGTCACCCTTTGAACATTTCAGTCATATTTAGTGCATTATTATATCACTCAAATGAAACATCATTCTTACAAAACAGCTTGCAGCTCTGTCAAATAATTGATTTTTTCTTACATATTCAACTTTCAACTTCATCGGTTCTGGATATCCTCCAAGATATTTGTGAGATACCAATGAGATCTAATGGCATTAAACATCTTTTAGGATTGTGCTTTAGTTTCTAAATGGAAGCAGTGCATTCATTAATATCCCCTAGGAAACACTGAGAGTCTCCAAAAAGAAGTTGCCTTTTCAATGAGATGGGAATAAATTGGAGGGAAACAAAGGGAAATCGTGTAACCTTTTTCTCTTCTGTGGTAAAAGCACTAGTTTTCATACCTGGTGTCCACTCCTGATGAAGAAAATACATTATTAAATCCTTATAAACAAAAAATTAATTAAGGGAAGAAACAGTATACAGCTGAGATGAGGTAATGACTGGTAGCTACTCTCTTCCCTTAGAGCTCCTGCAGTCCCATCACTTTGGCATGAGTATCAAGGAAATTATGTTGACGTTTGAGCCCTAATTCACACTTAAGTCATCTTCAGGAGAGCTAACTTTTAATTAATCTTCCAATTGTTTCTGCTCAGAGTTTGTTAAGCACTGACACATTTTACTGAAAAAAGAAAAAAACATGTAATTTGACAGTGACAGATTAATACTTTAGCATCAGATTGGCGGAACAATTAGGTATCTTAAATGTTTTCTACATCTTAATGTCTATGCTACTTCAGGAAACCATAGTACATCCTACTTTTCTGAAAGATATGTTGCCATTTCAGTAATAAAAGTAAATCAGGATATCGAAGTACTTAACAGGATTACAAGCAGTTTTGTAGCAATTACATTTATATCTAGAAAATTAAAATCTAAGGAATTTAAATTCAACTTGGTGTATTTAGTACAGTATTCACCACTGGTATCACATAAGCTGACACTTCTTAGTCCTCATTTTATATATATATATATATATATGCAATAGATCATGTAAATGAAAAAGAAATGAAGTCTGAACTACAGGATGAATAAAACTTAAGAGAAAACTGCTTCCAATCTACCTTCTTTTATATTACAATGTAATCAGGGTTTTAAATTAGAATTTGTCTAGAATTAGGTCTGTTGGATTTGATTGTACTTACACACAATATTGTATGTAACCTGTATTATGATTTTCCACTGACAACCAACTGATTAATATGATTCAGGGCTGGAAGAATGCAACTATTTTTTTAGTGTAAAAAAAAAATGCAGCCAAGAGTGAAATACTGACAATTCCTTGAAGATCACAGGTGGAATATCACTAAGCCGGTACAGTCATTAATTTAGATAGGAAACATTTTCCATGGAATTATTCTATAATTAGGGGAATATTTAAAGAATATTGGATCTAAACCTCCTTGAGACAATTGTCATAGAAATAACTGTGGAATCTAAGCTAGGAATTTTATTGCTTGGATAATATTTCTTGGGTTGCATATCTGTCATGTTGGACAGCTATGTAGTCTGGTATAGCCTGTTTAATCTAAAAAAAAAAAAAAAATCAAAATCTCACACATTCTTTATCTAATTTGACTCAATTCCTCCCTAAAACAGAGGCAGGTATCATGCAAGACTAAACAGAACAAAAAGAATCATATATAAAGTAAACATTGTTGAAATGTGCAAGGTCCTGCACCTAAGTCAGAGCAATCCCAAACATAACAACAGGCTGGGCAGAGAATAGACTGAGAGCAACCCTGAGGAGGACTTTTTGGAAGTGTTGGTTGATGAAAAGCTCAACATGACCCAGGAGTGTATGCTTGCAGAAAGCCAACCGTATGCTGGGATGCATCAAAAGGAGTGTGGCAAGCAAATCAAGGGAGGCGATCCTGCCCCTCTGCTCTGGTGTGATCCCACCTAGAGTACTTCATTCAGCTCTGGGGCCACCAACAGAAGGGCATAGACCTGCTTGAGTGAGTCCAGAGCAGGGCCACAAAGACGATCAAATGGATGGAGCACTCCTCCTTTGAAGAAACTCTGAGAGAGTTGGGCTTGTTCAGCTTGGAGAAGACTCTGAGATCTTAGAGAAGCCTTCCAATGCCTAAGCAGGGCTTACAAGAAATCTGGAGTGGGACTTTCTGCAAGGACATACAGTGATAGGACAAAGAGTAATTGTTTTAAACTGAAAGAGGGTAGATTTAGACTAGGTATTATGAAGAAGTTTTTCACTGTGAGGGTGGTGAGTCACTGGAACATGGTCGTTCTAGAGGCTGTGGATGCCCAATCCCTGGCAGTGTTTGAGGCCAGGTTGGAGGGGCTTGAAGCAACCTGGTCTAGTGGGAGGTGTCCCTTCTCATGGCAGGGGGGTTGGAACCAGATGATCTTTAATATCTCTTCCAACCCAAACTTTTTTTTACTTCAGATTCCTTCTTACACCAGTTTCAGATTTAATAGACTTCAGACGCAAAATATTTGTTTTGCAACACTTCAGATAGAAGCAGTATTCATCTTTTTGATGAGAACATAAAATGGAATGAATGTGTTGGGATTTAGGCAAGATGATTTTCTAGATGATAGGTTATCATCTCTTCAGAGTGTTTAGGTGGTTTTTTTAGCATTACTGGCTTTTTGTTTCTGTATTCCTTTGATTAATACCTACCTTAAATGATCTCACCATCTTGGTTTTTTGTTTGTAATTCTATTAACATAAAATTTAAAGAAGGATGTTGTTCCGAAAGAGACTTTTAGCTGAACCTAAACCCAACTTCCAAGGTTGATTTATGACAGAATAAATCAAGAATCCTAACCCAGAAACAGTTAAGGATTGGATTGATGCCAAAGTACATAAAAGTTGGTAATTATATTAACAGAATTGCAGAGCTGAAGGGAACCTTTAGAGGTCATTTAGTGCACCCTTGCTTTGCTTTCCCAAGATAGGATAGTTAGGATTGGCCATGTTAATGTTACCTTTGGGAGTTTTTCTAGACATTCATGAAAACCTCTGAGTGGTGAAGACTCTGTAACATTCCATCACTACATTTATCCTCAAAGTTTTTTTTCTAATTTCTAACCTGATTTTTCATTGTTGCAATCAAGTAATTATTTTATTTTTTTTTTTTCACTATGGGCATGCAAACTGTATTGTTCCCACTCTTGTTTTTTAGATACATAAAAATTGCTGTTTTCTCCTTCAGCTGCCTTCTCTTCTGGCTAACTCACTTTCATTAATCTAGCATGAGCTTTTTTCGAATGTTAAAGAATCAGTTACCTGACTCAGGGTATTTTTTTTCATTTGCTTATGGTATTTTTATTTGGTTTAGTGGTAGAGGAGTATATAGTATCTCATGTTAGATTTGAAAACTCTAGTCTCTCTTGAAACCTAGTAAATACTTGGACTTTTGACATGATACAGCAGTGAGTCTTGTTTTAAGGAACTATTCAAGTGATACTTTTATTTTACTGTTTTTCAAGTTAATTACTGAAAATTCTCACTTTATTTCTATGTTCCTTCAGAATTCATTATTTTATAGCCTTCTGTCATAGTTTGTCTCACTGTATTAATTATTCAGCCAACACACATGTAAGCCTTTTTGCATTCTGAAGTATTTTCTTAAGCACTGAAAAGAATTTCAGAATTAGGCATTATATAAACAAGATTAGTCTAGTCCAAAGCCAATTAATATATTCATTACTTCCTTGCAGTTGACATATCTTAAACAGTGGATTTGTGTTTGACTTTATTCAGTAGGACTGTTTTAGAGATGGCATGCTATGTCTCTGCAGAACACAATAATACCACATTCAGAATGACAGCAGTCCAAGCCTTGGGGCACTAAATGTTTCTTGAGATATGTTCATTTGCTGTTTAACTGTATTCAGCCTAAGGTGCAGAGAAAGGAATTGCTGATGCCTTCAAACATGTTTAAGCATTTTAATAGTGTCTTGGCCTGTCAGACTATGCCAGAGTACTAACTGAGGTGCAGTTCCTGAATTATTGCAATTAGGAAGCAGGAATTTCAAAGGCAGTAGCTGTGTATCACTATAGCTTAGGTGTGTTTTTCCCCCACTTAAACAGTGATTTTCTACAATATGTACCCTTTAAGCTATTTTCTGCATTATTCTTCTCTGATCATACACTCAATACTTGTTATGCTTTAAAAACTCAATTGTGTCTCCAATCACACAGCTCATAAAACAGACAAGCATTTAACATAAAAGCTATGTAAATAGACTGCTGTTTAATTGCATAGTATTATTGGTGTTTCACTTGAATTTGCATAGTCCACTGAAAACAGTGTATTTGTGTACAGGGTTCAGGAAGAGGTGATATGAAAAGCAGCTCATTCAAAGCATGGTCTATATCATTACTGTGTTATAGTTTTTCTTTTCTCACAGTAGTCTGGAACTACTGCACAGCCATTCTTTACAGATCCTCAGTAACTGGAACCATGCAGGGATGCCATGGGCCCATCAATGGGAAAAGGAAACAAAATCTGCATGCAGTCATTGATTTGTCATAGATTCTATTTAGAACTCATCTGCCAATGACTTCTTAGATCCTGTGACCAAGCTTCATGGTTTACAGATGCACTTTTGCATCTGTATAGCTTCTGTCCTCCAAGTAAAGGTCTACAGGAAGGAATGTTTTCTGGGCACAGAGTTCTTTCTGGGAATGTTCTCATTATTGAAGCCAGTTAGTATATCAGTATTGCTTCAGAGGCTTTTCCGTCTCCAGGGAAAAGTAGAACAGAGCTTTTGACTACTTAAGTACATCTAAAGTCTCTTTTTACCATAGGCTTTGTGTGTGGCTTACAAAAGATAATAATAAGAAAATCTCCTTGCATCTTTCTCTGAAAGAGTGTATGTGCTAGGACCATGTAATGACTAGTTGATAACACTGGATTTGTATGAAACCTATTGTACAAGACTGGTTGTTTAAAAAATGCGCTGAGCAGGGCCAGAGTGAATGTGCATCCTGAATCATATTTCTGAAATGTGTGTGCGCAAAAATGCATGTAACTTGCAACATATGCATTTTGACTACTGTGCTCATGCAGTATTTCTCTGTACTTTATTAAATACATTTACCTTCTTTGGTAAAGAATGGGAAGAGAGAAAATAATGGAAAATTGCTTGGGTGGAATATTTTGGTTGTTAAATATTTGGCTTTAAACTGGATATAGAGCATCCTATTTGCTCTGCCATACTGCCATGGTAGTTGCCTTCAATTTTTGATAACAGGCAATCCTTCTGGCCCTAAAGCAAGTCAGCAAAAATCAGCAGAAATATGAGCATGCTTATAACTAACTCCATTCATTTGAAGGCTGTTGTACAAAGTTTTATGGAAAACATAAGCTATTACCCTCTCAGAAATTAATTATAGTTAACAGCTAGCTTTGGAAATTGGTGGTGGAAGCTTATATCAGATGCAGTGAAGAAATAGGTTGCAAGACCCCATAGATTAGTGCTCTCCAGATTTTTTTAGATGAAATCTGAGCAGTTGCAAGTGAAATCTGCTTCATAAAGATTCACTTCTGAAGTATCCATTCGCATGTGCAACTAAAAACTTGTCTAAATATCTGCATTTTAGGGAGTGGGCTTTCAATGTCTTTGTAAATCGTCAAGCAATAGCTAGTTCTGATGTAGAGACATCATAAGAAGAAGGTATGTTTGAAAGTAATGTTTTCCATTGTAATTCTGAAGACAATTTTATGCAAATAGAAGCTTATATTTGAGTAGTGTATGTATAAGCAGTTAAAACCTAAACCCAAATCTGCAAATTTACATAGGATAAGAGATACTATCCTTCCAGGTTTACTTTTTGACTAATTAGTGTTATGATAAAATTTGTATACTAATAACTGGCATTTTAAGCATTTACTTGAGTAAGTTTCTAGATATGTAACTGGTAGAAATCTGTTATACTTTTCTTTGATGGTTTGCCAGTTGTGCTGACAAACTCTTTTCTGTGTCATATCCCGTTAGCTTTGTCAGCTGGCAGTGTGGCTGCTACTAAAGTGTTTAGCTTTTAAACTGAGAAATACTTAAAAAAGCACATCACTTAGAGACATATATTTGGATATAAATTATGCTAGAGGACAAGAGGTTATGGTATTTTTTTCAAATTCAGAGATTCTTCACAACTAGAAAATGTAAAAAGTGGAGCATAAAGACACTGCTTTGCAAAAGAAGATCAATCTATTCAGGGAATTAGGAAAAATACAGTTAATTACTTTGTAGCTAAAGTGGTGTGGCAGTTCATTCAAAACAATGGTTGAATCTGTGTTATCTACTGCAGGGTACAGAAAGTACCCAAGTTTTTCTTAACTGTCTAGTTTAGGTACTGGTAGTAATTTAGTCCCAACAGCACTGAATATTTTATTCATATTCTGAAATAATACACACACATACAAAACATTCTCTCCTTCCCTTCACTGCTTTTCCCCAACTGAATGCTGACATTATGTCATTTTTTTTTGAAGCAGAAGAGCAGTTAAAATGCAACAGGTTTCAAAACATGTTAGAGTTAATGTGTGCTTAAATGCTGTACTGATTCAAGTTCTTGGAAGAGATGCAAGAAAGTAATGGAGTAGAAAGCTACATTAACTGTATGTGCCAAATATTAATTGAAGAGTGTTTTAGAGGAAAATATATCACACCGGATCTGACAGCCCGAGGGGGACAAGGCTACTGCTGCTGCTCCATGTCCCAAGGTCCAACTAGTATCAAAGACGAATATGTTTTCCAAGTAGGCACACACACAGAGCACACACATACATCAAATATATACACAGTTGGCCACATAGACCACAGAGACTGGGGGAACTCACATGAAACACCAGTGAGGCCACAGTACCAGTGGCCTCAATCTGCTCCCTTATCTTGCTGGACAGGATGGAAGCCCACTAGTGAGAGCAGACACACATATATGTATACACATATATACACACATAATAAAGGGCTCATACCCAGGAAAAAATTAGAAAGGAATTTAAAAGGAAGATAGGACAGACAGTATTGATCACATACAGGACACACCAGACAAACTTGTTAATCATCAAACTGTTTATATGTGACTGGCCCTTTTATCCCCTTATATCTCTGTTTTTCCACTCTTGTTCCTCCCCAAATCACTTAAAACCCTCACTTGTTCCCATTTTGGTTGCTCCCCTAAATATTGCGTAAGTCCTGTATTAGCCCAGACTACTTTTCCCAGATATCCCATATTGTGTCCTACATACCTTAGGCAGTAATCTCCCTGTTAAGACACAAAAGTGATCTGGAGAGCAGCTGCCAATGACTCACAGTGATAGGTTTCACACCTGGGCAGTGGAGCAGATGACTCTGTTGGGCTTTCCCTAGTCTTTGATTTGGGTTCTTATCTGCCACTATACACACCTGTGCTACCCTGGGCCTGGGCAGATGGACCTCTGATGGGCTGATGGAACAGCTCATCAGAGTATTATTTAAGCTAGTATTTACCTGCCTGTGTCTCTCTGAGCTCTTTTGTGGTTGTGAAGATAAAATTTATCACATAACCCAATAGGGCAAGCCAGCCACATGACTTCGAGGCTGTCACTTCATAAAAGAACACTATAAGACTGAATTGTACAGCAAGTATTTATGCTTTACAATAACAAATTCTAATGTTTGCCCAGAAGTGAACAGGGGATGTGCTAAAATACAAAATGTTGTATGTGATCACTAGTAAGGAAAATATCTTTTATCAATCCAAGTAATGCTGTCTCAGTATTTGTTCTCATTAAAACCACCAGATATAAGGAGACATGAACTGTTATAATATGAAAAAACAAACAGACAACAATAAAACCCCTTTCCAATAAACACATACTCCTATGTGTTAAATAAAGGTCAGACTTATTGCTTTGATAAGCATTTGCTGGTATAATAATAGAAATGCTAGGAGTAAACTTGTTTAATGGTCATTTTTTGGAAATAAGGTGCTATTTGAAGAGTTTATTGAGATTTACATTGAAACAGGATTTGCCCTGTTATAAGAATATTAAAGGGGTTTTTCTATTTAAAAAAATCAATGCACATTAGGTTCACTTCAGCAGTTAATTAAGCTTGTTACCTTTAGGGATTGCCAGAATAATACTAGATTTACCTGACAAATGGAGAATTTTCATATTACAATTCCAATCTTCTGCCTTTGTCTCCAGAACACAGTCATCTTGAAAACTGATGGGCTGATAACTGCCCATAGATTTTACATTCTTCATTGAAACAATGAGGCAATCATAGCTAAGTACAAAATCCTTAATATGTAAAACTGGGGGGCAGGGAGGGGAGATATCCCCCAGTTTCTTCCTCCCACCCTTACACTTCTCAGAGTTACTCAGTTATCTAACTATCAGTACTGTTCTCCTCATTAAAAACTATTCCATATTGAAATAAGAAATATTATACAGTACAGCAGATTCCATAAAAATGTTGGCAACTGTTAATAATAAATAATATGCATATTTTTTACAGTACTGCAAGAAATAACTAATTAAATGAATGCTTAAATGCGTGAGAAAATCAGGGCAGGATGAACATAAACCTGACTCAAAATCTTTTGCAATTCTATCAGAATTAAATCTGCACATATTGAAATGAAATATTCTTTCTCTGCGAGCACCTGTTGTAAATACTTTAAATTAAAACAGTTTACTCTGGAAAAGACAAAGGATTTGACGTTGCTCTTCTTCCTTTTTTTTTTTTTTTTTTTAATCTCAGCAGTCATCCGGGAGCCGAAATCAAAGAATTAATAGGCAAAATTGAAGTAACAAAATGAAGGCTGAATAAGCCTTTGAAAGGTATTTTATAAGGATAACTGTTCACATAAATGTGGGCGTTATAGTGAGAAGGCAGAAAATTGCCACAGCCCCTAAAAAGTACCTTACTGCATTTTCATGTTGAAGGTCCTTCCTCCTTTTTAAGACTTTTTTTTTATAAAAGAAATCTTGAAAGTGTCATCAAGTAAGTCATATAATATGAAAATCATATCAAATAAACTGGAAAAATTAATTTACTTGTCAATTTTTGTTCTTTGTCAACTTTAATTATTTGAATATCATGTTGTTGCTTTGTAGGTAGCTCCAGCTATTTCTTGGAAATCATAAAGTATGGTATAACTGAAAAAAGTAAGGTTTTGAATCTTGCTTGTTATTTAAAACAGTTGATGTAGCTTCTTAATTCAGTTGTAATGCGAGTATCAAAATGCAAAAATTACAAACTCTGTTTTTATCAGGTAGGAGTCAATCCTGCAGTCCCCTGAACTTTGCTAGTTTTCAGTGAAAGCTCTTACAAGTACACACACACAAAACAAAACAGCTTTATCCATACATGTTAGTTAAGTTTATAACCAAGGGGTTTTGTATGCTTCAACTAATTATTGGTTGTGCAATTCACATAACAGTTTTTGTACTAATAATGAATGCCCAGTCATCAGAAATACAAGCAGATATTTATGTTATGAGCATATTGAGTTCCATTGTCAGTAACAGAGCTCTCACTTGCAGGGCATTGAGCATGGCCATAACTATTCTGGGGGTGCAGGCCCTCAGGTTCTTTTCATGTAAATTAAAACATTCTTTAGAAAAAAATCAAAGAAAGGTATTTTTAATAATTTCAATCAAGTCAGCTGTATGGAATTGAGTGCTTAGTTGACTCTTTCAGAAATAAAAAATTCATTCAGTACCAAATACCAAATGCTTTTGAGATTGATTTAAAAGTAGAAAAAGTAGCTTAATAGTTTTATTTTTCAATTCTTGAGGTTGAGGATATCTGTACAGATACGCTTGCAGTCCATGTGCACATGCAATGTAAAAAAAGCCTATTACTGAGGAATTTATTGCAACATTTGTACCGAGACCTTTAAAAATACCTTTTGTGAATTTAAAAATTCTCAATTTCACTGGAAGTCATTGTCATATTATTCATTTGTAAAGACAACTCTATTTTACTTTCAGATTCAAGGCCTCTACCAGATGTAGCCCTGACAGGGAAGTGTACCAGAGAGTGTGATGAATATGGCCACTCGGACTCCTGCTGGATGCCAGTTCGCACTTCTCCTGAAAGAAAGCAGAAGAGCCAGCCAAAACTCTCCACTTTTATGCCTGTCGATGAACGGGGCAGTCAGGAAAAGCTGGCCAATGGAGAAGCTTCCCTCATGGGTGATCGCAACAGAAACCTCCTTAACAAAAAGTTGACCTCATCCTATGAGACCTTCAGTGCAGCTAGTTTCAGCAAAAATGAAGATGGCAATCCAGAGGATATCCCCCTTACACAGACAGGGGAATACAAGCCATCACCTGTCAATACTCTAACTAGAAGAGAAGTTTACCTGTAGGCTAAAGAACAGCCTACATAAAGAGCAGTTCCATTTATAAGAAAGAAAAGGGGCAAAAAAAAAATGGAAACAATTTTAACAAAACAAACAAACAAAAAAAAAAGAGACAAAAAGAGGGGGCCACCAAAGAGACAAAAGATCCAGAGATCCAGCTGCCACTTCTGCCTCCATAGCAGGCATTTAATTATACTGTCTGCCTGACTATATTGTACAATGTAGAAAATGTTCTTACTTGCATGTCTAATCCCCCTCTCTGATTTTTTTTTCCTAAATCTATGGTTGCAAATTCCTCCCATAGTAACAAGCTCGATTAAAAAGAGCACAACACACTTGTTTCCCCTCTGCAGAAGCATGAGTTAAGCCACTTGTTTTGTTTGATTGTCATTTGGCTTGTTGAGGATAACAGGTCAGGGAAAATGTATTCAAAACATATCATCTAAATATTGCTGATCCCCACCAGGGACAATCCTTCAGAAATCATACAGATATGGAGATAAATGAATACTCATTAATAGGCACTTTGTGAAGACCACAGCTTTAATATTCTCACCTCCCATCTGGGGCTGGAAGCAACAGAAATACATTCAGCCTGAGACTGCAGTCAAAAGTATGGCATATTTTCCTATGATTCATAAACTCTGGTTCTGTTTTGTCCGTACAACAAATGTGTTCTTGCTTGTGTCTCTTTCTCTCCTTCTCTCATTCTCTGTAATGATTACTTCAACGTAAACACAATTAGTAACACATATACTGTAGGATATTAATGATAACCTGTTGGAATAATTATTTGGGGCAAGACTAACATCTAGCTGGGAAGCTCATAATAACAAAAAGGCCAAAGATCACACAATGGATCAGGGGAACTGCTAAGTATTGGGGCTTGGCTTAGGAAACTAGTATATTTACAAATACACACATGTAGTCATAACATACCTTCAGTTACATTTTGCACAGCAGTACAGTTCACAAGCCCAGATGACATTTTTTTTTTCCTAGTGAAGTTCAGTTGAATGCCCAAAGGAAATGATATGGGTTTTTTTTGTAATTACATAGTATGTTGCAGCAGATGCTGCATATGATATGCTGCATATGCTAGTTCCAGGGAATTTTTAAGATCATGATTAAAAACTAACAGTAGCAATAGAAGGCTGTGTTAATGACAATGCTTGGTGGGATGAAAAGTGTGGATAATGGGATGATACAGTGACAAGAGAATATTACAAGTCAAACACAAAAACTTCTTTTCAGAGTGCAAGGAATGAATCCTAAGTCTTTTGTCATCACTGTTGCAGATTAACAATAACTTCAATTATATCAAAGATAAAATGAAGGTTTTCTTGAAACACAAGTGTATTAAAACCAAGAAAAGTGCAATACTAAATGGCATCAAGACTCAGAACATTTAGGCTAGATAGAAAATGGTCTGATAAACAGTGGCATTATACTTGCCTAGCAGGTCAAGATAAGTTAAGAGGAGTCCAGGCTACCATGGTGTGCAAGAGCTCTGGGCTGTAACAATTCTCATGGTGAGTACTTCTTGAAAGGAAGAGGAAATGAAACAGGTATTTGTGCAATAAAAGCAAAAAAAAACATGCACAACTTCAACCAGTTGCTTTGTAGCTGAAGCTGTAGTAATAATGTTAGACTAAGACCAGACATGCAGACAAAAACAATTGAACACAGCAAGGACAGCTCAAGGAGGAGGAAAGCATTCAGATCCCTTGCTGTTTAACCTGGTGTTAAGGCATGGCTAGATGGCTCTCTAGTATACTGTAGTCACAATGTAGTTTGGGTAGTTTCTTGCTTTGAAAAATTGCATAGAAATAACCTTAAAAATTCTAAAATAGAGGTTGGTAAATCAATACAACTCATCACATTTATCGTTTGAATTCATATGTGCCATTATTGGCTATTTCATTCTCCCCCCTCAAGTTTACTTTCTTCAAGTGACATTAGTCTGTGTATAGCAGTTATGATGAATGGGCACATTTTAGAAACAAAATATTAAAATCAAAGATTAATAATGATTGAACAGTTTTGTGTTTAATAATTTAAGTAATATGGAGAGATGCAAACTAGTACATTGTTATGAGACTGCATACAGCAGTTGCTGCTTTGTATTATAAGTACCTGTTTAAAAATGCTTCTAAAAATGCTTATGTAATGTAAACACATTTTTCTTGCACGTTTCAACAGATTACACAATTGCATAACACAAATGTTCAACAGAATTTCCTTTAATAAGGTTTTATTTAGTAATACACACACAAAAAGAAATTAGGTAGCTTGGTTCCATATATTCTTAGATACTTTTTCTACAAAGGCTAATAATACAGGTCATAGAAGTCTTTCAGATTAAACGGATCAGCAGTCACTCACCAATTTTTGCACCACATAAGATAGTCATTAAATACTTTACGTGTGTGCATCTCCTTAGATAAAAAATGTGTGTGAAAGTATTTTTTTTTTTAATTCTATCTACTGTAAGCATTCACAGTAATTCTAGTGGAACTAGCCACTATTAATATGCTGATTACTCTTCTGACCTGGCATGATACACAAATATATTTTGTGTTTGTATTTTTTCCTCTTTATTTGAAATAGATTAAATCTGGTGCCACTCCATAAATAGAGTGCTTTTGTATAAAAATAAACAAATAAAACTATAAAAAATAATTAGGGTGAATGCAAAATATGCAACTGTGCCTTTTATACCTATTATTATGGTAAAATGGTAGTTGATTTTGGACACTGAGGGATAAGGGGCTATTCCCAACATTTTTGAACCTGTATATTTACCTGTGTTTATTTTCTCAGAAATTATAAATAATATATTTAAAAACAAGCCTTTTGCCAAACTCAGTTGATGGACCAGTCTTAAGCATATTAACATAAGGCTGTGGTTTAAGTAGGTCTTGAGGATTTTAATTGGTTTTTTTTAATTACTATTTGTGTAGGGTTTGGGATTGTTTTTATTTGTTTTTAATTCTGCTGCCTGGAAAGCTGTGGTCAGTCTATAATTATTTTGCAAGGTGTCACCAGTTCATGTTGCCAGGAAAAAAGGACTTTTTTTTTTTAGTTGCTTTTAGTTATCATCACATTTCAGTTATACAGTATAGAAATCGTCCTTTTATTTCCATCTATGGGAAACTCCAATGAGCTTTGCATGTATTTTACATTAGGGCACCTTCATAGATTGATGCATTAATATAGAACTTTATGTGTATTAGAAAATTCAATAGCTTTGGTCTAAAATCTAATGCTTATTCTGAATCTCAGATCCACTATGTTTATTCAATATGGTTTCTGACTGGCCTGCTGCCTGAGTTTCAGGTAAAGTTAAACATTATTTTTACGTGGGGAAAGAACATAAATGGGATTGAAATTATTGGCTGAAAGGCTACCCTAGGAAGTTGTCAAGCAGGAAGATAAAGAACATGGATAAAGACCTTGCCATAAATCCAGCCATCACAAAACACTGTAAGAAACTTGAACAATGAAATGCTTTCCCGTTTGTTTCCTTGGTGATAAGTGTTTCTTTAAGGAATGAACGAGATGAAATAGCAATATAAATGAAAGTCCATCAGATAAGCTGTATTATTGACTGAAGATCATAAACACAAGGAAGAAGACAACGTTCGCCATCTACCTGGGGTATGCTTTCAGACAACTTTTTCCTAAATTTTAAAGCACTTGCATTCAATGTGGTATGATATGTTTGTAATATTAATCATTGACTATTGTTCTGCAACTTGGATGTTGATAGTGAAGCAGAGAACAATTTATCATTGTTTATTAAGAGTCACTATGCACGCAACTATGCTAAACATGACAAAATGTATTAAACGCTAGTCCACCTCTATTTATGAAATATTTACATAATTTAATTTGCTTTTGTACAGTTTTATGTAAATAAATTGCTTGTCACTTTTGTCTCTGCAAATTAAAATATAACATGTTCAACTGGTTGCCCATTTTCCAGTGTACTTTCTCTAACAGGCTATTCCACTTTTGCTGAATTAAATTACATGCTAGTTTGCATATTTAACCTATATTTTACATGGCAAAGATGAAACTTGCTTTGTAACTGGCCACATTTTCAGCTGAGATTCACTCTACAGAGTGAAATTCAGTAGACATTATTATCACTCAGGGCAGCATACAGCTATTTTTGCCGTAGAATTAAAGTACTTGTAATGCTAGCTGTTTCCGATTGCTATTCAAAAGGGCTTCTTATTAAGGTGTGTCTAAAATCTTCATATTAAAGGGAAAACCAAGTCTTAAGTAAAAGCTCAGGTATTTCCATTATGGAATGGCAATTTTCTAATTATCAGCAAGGTTGTTATTTTTTTACAAGCTTAGAAATATTAACAAATCCTAAAATGACAGTAAAGCATCTATGGTGAAAAGAATAATGCAAGTAATTCAGCATTTCAGAGCAAAATTTTAAATTAAAACCTCCAGCTCTTTCTAGCTGTGAATCAAATTATCCATCTCAGCATAACAATAGATCAAGAACAAACCCTTCTCAAGAAGGAATGTCTAAGAAGTAGAAAGATTTGATCCCTTAGCTGTCTGGATCACACACTACATTTTTTGTTTAAAAAAAGCAGGATCCAAAACAGCCATTAAGTTGAGATTTGCATCAGTTGCAATATGTGAAAAATACATCTGTGGGGAGAGGGATCCAAACTGAACCCCCTCTCTGTTGTTTTTTTACAAAATACAGTATTGCTACAGAGACCTTGCAAATCATTATGTACAATTTCTCACTGAACACCGCAGAAAATGCTGTTTCTATCTTTTTACCTTAGTTACAGATCAGGCTTTAATTTTGCTGAATACAGGCTGGCCAGAACTTTTTTTTTTCTTAAGTAAACTTTACATTGCAATTTTTTTTTTTCTCTGTGCTTTCGGTTAACATCGCCTGGTCTTCCCTAATGGATGTGTCAAGATTCTTCCATAAGCAGAGGTCTAAATCTGTATGCCTATGGAGAGAATTCAATCCAGCAGCTGACCCCAGATCACTCTTGTATGAGTTACCCCTCAATCATTTTAAGCAGTTTCAGTATTTTAATTGGTAATTTCAATCAAACTCTCATGTTTATTTTATACTGGAGGTAGTATGCAAGGCATGACCTTATGTTTGTTTATTTTGTCTTTTATCTGCATTGTTCTTGTTTACCAACTGTATCCAGGAAGGCGATTACATGAAGATAAAATAAATTTCCTGAAGCACAGAGGGTGGTAAGAGAAGATAATATAAACTGGCAAAAGCTAACAATTTATGTTCCCCTTTAACCCTGACTTAATTTCTTCCTCCTGCACTGCAGTAAAATGTAAATTTTATGCAGAGACTGAAATTAATAAATTTGACCTAGGCAGAAATAATTTCATGTCTTTATTGAGCCTCCTGAGGGTAGTGCATGGAAGATGCTTAATAGTTCATAAATGTGCAAATCATCTACCCTATGCAAAGAAAGCAAGCAACACGAGAGTTAGACAAGAATATTTAGCATATTGGTTAGCAAAATGATAGGATTCCATTGAGTCAGTTCATACAGCTATTTTTCTAAAACAAGTATGGTTTGTTTAAAGACTTATACTTACCAAGAAGCCAGAGGAAAAAAAAAAAAGAAGGCAAAATGCCTATTCTCTAGTCGTGTGGAACAGCCTCTGGGTAGAGCAACAAAGAAAAGCAAATAAGTATAAAGTAATTGGCTTAGAAGTGTTACAAACAAATCTCTTTAAGACTTTCAAACTGATTTAAGGATCCTAAAATAGGAAGATTTTAATGCATGATTTGTAGCTATCTACAGTAAGGTAATTTCTGAGAAAGGATTTTT
Organism: Melopsittacus undulatus; assembly: GCF_012275295.1. Lineage (NCBI taxonomy): Eukaryota > Metazoa > Chordata > Aves > Psittaciformes > Psittaculidae > Melopsittacus > Melopsittacus undulatus. Next base: position 41,717 of record NW_022994194.1, read on the forward strand.
GCTAATTACAAGGCATGTGATTCTATGTAAAGGTGTGTTTTTAATAACTTAATTAATGGTTAAAAATATTTATATCTTAATATTGCTTCATTGTAAGCTTACTAAAGCAGATTTCAGAAGGTTTCTACAACATTCACTGTAGAAAAAGCAGGTTTGGAAAGACCAAGATAGACAAGATACAATTTTCAAATTTTTATGACTTAGACTTTTCAACTACCACTTCCTTCCAGAATACAGTACTTTCCAGAATATTTCAAAGTAGCATAAAAGCAGGTTTAGTATACCATGTTTACTTAAGAAGGATCTTATATAAGAATGAATTGCTGAGTTTTTCCCAATCCCAATCCTTTCCCACGGAAGGAAAGATGAGAGCAAGAGGAAAAAAAAATATTGCCCCTATTTATTATCTACCTCTCATGTATTTCCATCTCCTACAGAAAATCACATGAATGGAATATGTAATACTAGAGTATTTCTTTTCCCCACATAAGTGTACACATCCACTTTTTTCAAAGGAACTTGCAGTTTTACAACTGGTACTAAGTCTAAGTGGTAAACAATTTTCTTGACAATTTTTCTTCTTACATAGTAACTGTATTACAAGATTCCAGAAAATTATATTGATTCTAACTGAGGCAAGATTATGGTGATAGTAGTTTCCTCTAAGTTAGCTGAATATATATATATGATAAAACAAGTAGAAGCGAAGAAATCAGAATAAGATGAATAGGATCTAGTTCATCTGAAAAGATCCACAAAATGTTTCACACAGTGTAATGATTTACTGTTAAGGTCTCATCAAAACTTGTACTGGGAAATCTAGTCTAGGCTGTGCTTTTCCAAGAAAGGTTGGACCAAATGATCCTTGAAGTCCCTTCCAACCTGGTATTCTATGAAAATAGAAGATGCTGAAAATTTCATAAGCAAAAAAAAAAGAAAAAAAGATTAAAAAATAAAATAAAATAGAGACCTAGCACCAGTACAGTGTACTTGTATGTGTTTATGTGTATATGTATACACACATACACACACACACACCTCTCATCTCTAGCTTTTGAAGCAGATTTTGAGATGGTTTTCAAGATTTCAGAAAATTGTCTACTTCTGTCAGTAGCCAATATCAGAAAGATAGAATACTGGACAACAGGGACCTTCAGCATGAGCTCCTATAGCTATCCAAAGGTTTAGTAAGGCAGAACAAAATATATAAACTAGTGTCTATCACTTATTTTGGCAGGGTATGATAATTACAGAATTAGAAAACAGAGTAAATACCAAGCTTGCTTCAGTTTCTCTCTAGTCTCCCGTCTCATATATGTTGCTGAAAAAAAAAAAAAGTCAGAGCATTTCTTTTAATCTTAATTTGTCTTCTTTTGCTCACAGTTTCTGGAATAAGCTTGGTACCTATTTTGCTTTTCCCCACTTTATTTTGAACTAGAAGAGAGCCCCAGAAAAACAGACAATTTAATATTCTTTTTCAGTCTGACCTTAACGTTTGGGAGGCATCATGTTGCCACCCTTGTATTTATGAGCATGAAGTCATGGGAGACTCTCACACATAACTCTGAATATGAGTTTGAATTTGAATATTAAAAGGGTCCTTATAGGTGGTAGAACAAGAATTATGCCTAGAATTTAGAATTGTCTAATGCTAATCTGGTTTGGTTTTTGTTTTTTGTTTGTTTTTTTCTTTAAAAAAAAGATGAAATCCTGAATTCCAGAGGATTGAAAAGTTACAACCTTATAACAAAGAGCAGTACTAGTGCATCTCTTCTTGCTCTAATCAGTACCATATGTAGAGATGAAAGGAAAAGGTGCAAATGTCCCAGATCCCTCTAAAGACAGCTAACAGTTTTTCATATATGCAGGTAAGCAGAATCATATTTTGTCTAGCCCTGGTAAGGTAAGCTTTCTTCCAATTAGTTTGGATGCTCCTGTTGAATATTCTGATCGTGTTTACACAGCAACAGTACAATGATAACGTCTAAATAATGATATAGCTAGTGTGATGTTTAGTAGGGCATTATGCTTATTTAGGAAATCATAGAATTGATCAAGGGAAATGACGTAATAGTGCCACCCTGGAGAACAAGGTATTCAAACTATAACTGCCATGAGGTGCTATAATGTATTATGTATAAATATAGAAGTTAAATACCACTTTTCAGTTCCAAAGAAGATTCAACTAGTCAAAATAAGGATTCAGAAAAAATATAGGAGAGAGTTTGATTAGTCATAGACTGAGAAGGTCACATCTAAGAGTTACAGAATAATTACTCTGTACTGAGTGACTGCAGTTGAAGTAAATTTAGCAACACTCAGAAATAATACATACTGTCTTCCCTTACATAGTGGCAGGTTCTGAAGCTTAAAGAAGTTTATTGTTCAGTAGCACTCCAAAAACAAAAAAACAAACAGAATGAAAGCTTAGAATTAAGGAAAGTTATCAAATATAATAGATTCTGTGGCTTAAATCAAGATTCAGGTGAATAACAAATATTTTTCACAATTCTGCCCTCCACCCTTCTGTATTAAAAAGGATATAAATACCAAAAGAGATGGTGACTAGGGTGATCAAAGTTATAGAATAAATAAGATAGGACTCTTAATCCTAGAGAAAGAACTGAGAAGTTTGACAGTGGTCCAAATAAAATCACGGATGACATAAGAATCGGAGGAAACTATGCATTTACCTTATTCAATGGGCTAACCACAATTACTCTTGGCAAATCTTCATCTGCTAAGAAAACTTTAACCAGGAAAAAGTCAGAAAAAATATTTTTAAAAAAAATAAAAATGTTTGATATTATTTTCTCCAATTTGTATTAAACTTACCAATTAAACTCCAAAACCCTGCGCCATGAGAAACACAAAACTCACAGAATTATGTAAGTTATAAACCCTAGAACAGACTATTACTAGGTTTATTCAGACATGTGAACAGCCCATTACATGGTATTCAACAATAGTCATATATTTAACTCCTGCTAAAATCAGTGACAGGCATTTATCTTGTGGTGCACTCCTGATTGTGGAAATTCATGTAGACAAAAATATGTGGCAAAACAGACCAAAAGCATTTGTAAACAAGTCTGTGTATTTCAAACTTTTACTTTTTGAACACAAGTACAAAGCACAAGATAAAAGAAAATAATAATATAATAATATGTGAGTTAGCACCAGGTGATGTTTGTGGTCTTTAGATTACCTACAGATGTCTGTTTTATTTATAGCTACAACTTTTAGTGTCAGTGATGTAATCAGTTTCCTCTGATAACAATGAAAATACACTTCTTCCTCCCAAAAATATAAGAACCCCAATATTTCTTCACCTTCACATTCCATTGGAGATGGCAATTGTTTTTTAATAGGACTTCATTTTGGAGTCATTAGGATCACTGCAAGTTAATCTGCAAGACACCAGTAATTTCATTTCATACTATTTCTCTTTAAAATTAATTTAACTTTGAGGTTGTGAAGCTACGGTGCATTAAAAATATTTCACTGAATATAAGTTAGTATTATTTTAAAGAGCTCAGGTCACACAGTAGGTTGATAAAAACCTGCTGTAACATGACAGGAAAATGCAAGATTAAAATGTGAAGATACATTAGTGTCATGGTTTAAACCAAATCCTCGCAGTACTCTCACTCACTCCCCCCCTTGCTCCCCCAACTCCCAGAGAGTTAGGAGTGAGAATCCAAAGAATGTAGCCCCCACGGGTTGAGATAAGAACGGTCTAATTGCTACGGCACAACACAAATCACTACTGCTATTACTACTACAAATAATAATGATAAAGCCAATAACAAGCGAAAAGAATACAACACCCCACCAACCACTGACCCATAACTCACTCCACCCTGCCCAGCTGAGCACCGTGTGATCCCTCCTCCATTTCCCTCCAGAGCTCCACCCTTCCAGCTCTCTCCCTCCCAGTTGCATCCTGGGCATCACGTGCTATGGTATGGTATACCTCATTGGCTAGGCTGGGTCAGGTGTCCTGTCGCTCCTTCCTCCCAGGCTCCCCTCCTCCCCGGCAGAGCACGTGCTCAGAAAAGGCCTTGAACACAAACACCCTCAAAACCTGTTTGCTATCAAGCAACTGTTCCCAGCCCAGAAGTCAAAACACAGCACTGCACCAGCTACAAGAAGGAGAAAAAATGACTGCTACTGCTCAACCCATGACAATTAGTTTAATTAACACTAATATTCTTTTCAGAATTATTTAGAATACCAGAGGAGTTCCTCATGTATGTAAAAATCCTTTGGCAGCAATGGTACTGCAACCTTTTCAAACTCCAGATCTGGCTTACAAAACAGACTACTCTTCACCCTGTGCAGCAGCACAAGTTAAAGACCCAGGAAGAGCATACTGTTTCGTCTTAAAATAAATAAATAAATAAACTGATAAATAAACAAACTGGCATTTACATAAGCTCATATAAAACTTATGCAAAGTGCATTCTGGTCAAAGTTGAGAAACTGGACAATTTGAGGAGGCTTAAATTGCTACATAAATGGAAAAATATGACCTTGCTCTTTATTTTTTTCAAAACATAGTTGCTACTACTGCTACAAGAAAACTACTACTGAAGTTTATCTAAGCATGAAGGACATTTTCATCCCAGCCAGGTGCCTCAACTCTCTCAGTGTTTTAAATTCCTTGTAGCATAATCAGTAATGTCATTAATTGCCAAATTTGCAGTATCTGTTAAGAGACAAGATCTGGTATTTTTTCTCAGCATGGAAATGAGCACAATTCATTCTCCCTCAAAGGATATTGCTGCTGTCAACAAAGCAGCATTGCACAAAGATGACAACCACGTTAACTGATATGAGACTGGTCCCTTATTCAAATAATTTAGAATTAGTTCCAGTATCTTCATAAAGCTTTATAAAAGGTCTGTTTGTACTGCATGGTGCAGAGCTCTGGCCTGTGGTACACTCCGCAGATTAGAAAGGAGAACCTATTTTAACTTTTAAAACCTGAGCAACTTAAGGCATACACTCTGACACAGAGGAGATGTACTCCAACTCTAAAGATATCTTACCAGATTTGTGAGAGTACTGATTCACTGTACAAAAAGCTAGGATCAGATATACCATGCCTCAATGAGAGCATCTACCTCTAAACAACAGAAATAGTCTGCTGACTCTTACAGCTTCTATCCTTTTCTTTAACACTACAACTGTGGAAAGGAAAAGGAATCAGATATGCCTAAAGACCCTTGAATCTATCTATCTGCTATTCATTTGTGGATAAATTCTTACAGAAATCTTCTAGAATGAAAAGGCTGTACACATAAGAAGTGAGAAGTTACAGAAATTCTCATAACCTGCTCCAGAGAAAGCTGCATCATCTCTCAATTATAGAAACAAAACCTTTCATCTGGATCACTACAGCAGAATATTCACGTTGAAGAATAACCACTCAAATTCTGCTTTCAATTTACCCACATAAGAAGAACAATCCGCACAGAGACAATTATGAACAGAGCTTGCCCCAATATACTCATATTACATGGGAAACACAGTCAGCCTTCTTGTCTATAAATTCTCTTCCTTGCCAGACATATCAGATTCTAGCGAACTCTAATTCCTTGGTTGGAATGCTAGAAATGTAAAATTTCGCAAACTTTTCTTCTTGAAAAGAAGCCTCTTAAAACTACATTGTGATTATTTTGGAGCCACGAAGGTTCTGCTTGAATGCATAATTTTATTGTAATTGTCAACTATAGGTGTGTATTATTTATTGATACATGCACTTGTACACTGTTACATTGGCAAAATATATCTTGTCCAATAGGCAAGGGAAAGTAATCTTCGACAGATTTTTGCTATTTTTTCCCTTCAGACTTTCCCAGAAACTTCTGATTTTGCTTGCTGACCTTACAGTCATTACAGAACATTTACCCTCTCTCAATACAGAATATTTACCTTACTCTCAATAACACTTAAAGACTTTTAAATGTGCTTCCTCAGGGGAAAAAGTAGTAGTCAGTGTTGGATTAACAAAGCAAAGATTGGATATACATGACAGCAGTACCTCAAGTCTCCCCTTGCTCCTCCTCCCCAAGCCACAAGAAAGAAATATAGTGACACAACAGCAGGAGCAATTTAGTTCAAAGAAAAAGTGCAGTGAGATTTAACGCCTGCCCTGAGAAATTATAATACCTTCCAGTACTTATTGTATCCAAAACTGCATATAGACATGCTATTTGGAGAATTTCAAAGCATATATTTTTAATCTAACAGGAGTGGCATGGAGATTTGTTGGCCAAACCCTCAGCTATAATAATTCAGCACATAACCTGTATGTGAGAAATCCATTATCCCTAGTGCTCTTTCTGTTTTGGATGATGATACCAGGATGGCTGACTTCTTGGTATAAGTGCTGGTACCAACCAGGGGTTATGTACAGTTAGATCAACTGTTCAAAAACAAGGAAGTACTTGTTGAGGATATGATAATCAGTGGTAAGTTTGTCTGGAATTACTGTGAACTAGGTGGAGTTCAAGATTCTGAGGAGAATAAGTAAGATAAGAAGCAGAGTCTATACCTGCACTTTAGGAGAACAGCTTTCAGATTATTCAGGGAACTGGTAGGTAGGATTGTATGGGAGGAGGCAGTTTGGAAGGACAAAGAACCTCAAGAAGGCTGGAAAGGACACTAGCCAAACACATGAACTGTCCATCCTGCTTCCAAGGAAAACAAGCAGATATCTCAGGAGGTCAGCCTGACCAAATAGTGGAATTCCAGTAAAAAAAAAAAAAAAAGAAACAATATACAAGAATTTGAAGCAGAAAGAGGCTGTTAATGAAAAATTTAGAAACATTGCTCAGGCATGAAGGGGAAGTGTTAGGAAAGGTGTATCTCAACAGTAGTTGAAACCTGTTAGGGATGTCAAGGGCAACTAGAAGAGCTTCTAGCACTGCAATAGTAATAAAAGGCTATTTATTGTAAAGTAACAGGAACAATGCAACCACATTGTCGAAAATGGCCAGTGATATAGTGACAGCAGATGTGTAATGATGAGGTGCTCAATACCACTTTTGCCTCAGTCTTTGCTGAGAATGTCTCCTAGGCACCTGTGGTCAGTGAAAGGATTCAGAGAGGACAGCCAGCATTGAACGCAAACTTGAAATAAGATCATACATTATGGTCTCAAGATCCCCTTAGTTGCAATGAAGGGGAATAATTTGTATCCAAACTGTTGGATACAGAAATGCTGTTCTGAGATGAGCTACAAACAAGCAAAAGAGTGCTGCTGTGCAGACAGGACTAAAGGCAATACTATGATTGATGAAAGAGCTACCTTGCTGTCAAGACTCTCACAAGGACCTTTGCATATTACTCCACCACTCTGTGGGAACAATCTAAGCTAGACCTTAGATGCCTGTATTATTTGAGATAAAAACACTCATTTTCCATCAAATGTTGTGTCTGTGAACAAGAAAGTATAACACTACCAAGCCTTAAACTAAAGGGAGAATCAAATGCTTAAGGTTGACTTTATGAAATAAGTGATACCAAAATGTTTAGAAAAACTGCTCTCTATCTGCTGATCTGCTTAGCCAGAATTCTCTAACACTGATCACTTAAATCCATGTTACATACATGCTTACCATTAGTCTGGCATCAGTAGCTACACTGGATTAGTAGCTCCGAAAAAAAGCTGACTTTACATTCATTAATCAACATTGTGATAGGCTGTTTACATGCATGCAGATGTAGATCACACATGTAATTCTCTCTATACAATATCAAATGCTCAGAAAACAGATACACATACAAAAGCATAGCCAAGGAATGATAGATCAAAAAAGATTCCTGAGTTACTTTAGGAATGCTGGCGTTCAGTACCAGTTATGTTGCGCAGCCCTTGAAGTGTTGCAAAGTGGCAGCCACACACCACTTTACCTTTACCACATACCTACTGTATTCTAGAATTCAAATCTTGTGCTGGAATTGATTTTCAAGAAGTCTTACTGTTTGTCATTTCGTTTGGGTTTGGGGTTTACGGTTTGGGTTTTTTTTTTCTTTTTAGTTGTGGTTTGGTTGGTTATTTTTTCCCCATCATTATTGATGGGTTTTTTTCTCATTATCAGCACATTATGCAATATATTTAGTATTCTGCAGTAGCTCATATGTTAGAATCTTTTGTGCATCTTTTGTCCCTCAGACAGTGGTGCATTCATGGGCAGTCCAGCTCACCCACATAATAAATGTAATCATAAATTTATCAATACGCTGTTGTAGTTTAAAATTGAATTCAAGAGAGGAGTTTTCCTAATCTGTTCTGGATTTATTTTTCAAAGCCAAATTTACATATATCAAGAATTAACAGTTTTTATACACATCTCTGCTATCATTTTTCCAGCCAAACATTTTAAGTTTACAAAATTTAAATTGAGACTGTCTTACTCTGTGACATATCAAAATATAATTATATATTCTGGTAGTCAGCTGAACTTTGTCCTTAATTTGTATGTTATCCTGGACAATTTATTTTTCTGCTTGTCATGAAAGCTGTGACCAGAGCTCATCTTTTATAGACCACTTGGCAAGAGTGAATAATTAGAAATACTGTTTCATTTGAATTGGAATAGTTTTTGTCCACATTTTTGATGCAAGCCCTGCTAAATGCCTTCCTAAAACTCCCCAGTAGGAGTGCAAGAGAGAAAACAGCAATACAATAAACTACCATCTTGGAGAAAGGAGAACCTTATCCTTTCTAATGTAGTATATAAGGATTTTATTCTAAGACTCATTTACCTGAATTAGTATCACTGGATCTATATGATCTTTTTCTAGTTCTAAGGAAAAACAATTTATTCCCATTGAAATACATGAAACATTATATTATTTGAGGAAAGGGTCTAGGACTTTGGTTTTATGTTGCTCCAGTTAAATTTTGTTTAATAAAAGAGGTTTGAGAAACTAAATCACTCATCTGCCAAGCATAGCAAACCTGCTGTTTTGAAGTAACATTAACAAGCCACTTACTGTACTTAGTAAAGCAGATACTAGACCTACATATAGATAGTTATTGTCCTGAATTCCAGCAGCACAGCAGTGTTCACAATATTCCAAGAGTTTCAGAAATTATGACTAATTATGTAACAAGATATGCTGAAGGACTTTATAATTAAAAATTAGGGCATATGAAACATAATTAAACTGCAGATATTCAAAAACATTCTTTTTTCAAAATCTCAGTAAACTACACAAAAATTAAATACAAAAAGATGCAGGGTTGCCAGAGAATTCAGTTTCTCATGTATATAATTAGAAGGGAATATACTTTTTCTCAAATCAGTCCATGCAACAGTAGACAATTTTTCGCCTTTCTTAAAACAAGTGTACCACCCTACTATTTCTTCTGGTCAGAATAGAGCATGATCAGCACTGCAGGTGGCATAGGGAAAGGCTACAAAGTGAGAAATTCCCAAAAATATTAATCTAGCCAAACAACATTCAGTGCTACTCACTGCACATCCTTTGAGTTTGATTATGCAGGTAGAACAACCCAGAGGAGCCTTTCAGCTACAGCTGCAGAAGATAATTTCCCTGCTCTTTCAAAAGATTACGGAGGTGTTGCTGACTGTCCCAACAGAGTTATGTTGCATTCAGCAAGGACTAGAAAAAGACATTTTTGTCTGGTACACCAACCAATGCTCCTTCAATATGTCTCAAATATATTCTTCACAGTTTTGGTTCTTTGAGGTTTCTACTAGATTACAGCATCTTGCTTATTTGGAAAGACAATAATGGAGTGCCCTAATTACAGATTGACTTTTCTGGAAGATTAATGAATACAGAATAGACTAGGTTCTGCATTCTTGTATATAGAGATTTACATCCCTTCTCCCACCCCCACAAATCCTATAGCTTTATGTTTACAGTTCTTTGGTGAGAATGGGAAGATGGTTGTCATAGTCATACCTCAAAAATTTAAAGAGTCTTGTTATGAACAGACTTTATAACTAGTCAGAGCTTTCCATGTTTTAAATAGTGCTTATTGCCTTTTGTCCTATGACTGTACATCTTCAGGAATAATCTCACTCTGTCTTTTGCATACTCACACATTAGGTAGTTACAGATAAGGACATGATACTGTCTCCCACAACATCCTCATAGATAAGCTAAGGAAGTGTGGGCTTGATGATCAGGTAGTGAGGTGGATCAAGAACTGGTTGAAAGGAAGAAGGCAGAGAGTTGTGGTCAATGGGGCAGAAACTAGCTGGAGGTCTGTGACTAGTGGAGTCCCTCAGGGGTTGGTGCTGGGACCAGTGCTGTTTAATATTTTCATCACCAACCTGGATGAGGGAACTGAGTGTACACTCAGCAAGTTCACTGATGACACTAAACTGGGAGGAGTGGCTGAAACACCAGAAGGCTGTGTTGCCATTCAGCGAGACCTGGACAGGCTGGAGAGTTGGGTGGGGAGAAACTTGATGAAATTCAACAAGGCCAAGTGTAGAGTCTTGCATCTGTGGAAGAACAACCCCATGTACCAGTACAGGTTGGGGGTTAACCTGCTGGAAAGTAGTGAAAGGGAAAGGGACCTGGGGGTCCTGGTGGACAGGAGGATGACCATGAGCCAGCAATGTGCCCCTGTGGCCAAGAAGGCCAATGGCTTCCTAGGGTGTATCATTAAGGGTGTGGTTAGTCGGGCAAGAGAGGTTCTGCTCTCCCTCTACTCTGCCTTGGTGAGGCTGCGTCTGGAATATTGCATCCAGTTGTGGGCCCCTCAGTTTAAGAAAGACAGGGAATTGCTTGAAAGAGTCCAGCGTAGAGCCACCAAGATGATTAAGGGAGTGGAACATCTCCCTTATGAGGAGAGGCTGAAGGAGCTGGGTCTCTTTAGCTTGGAGGAGACTGAGGGGTTACCTCATCAATGTTTACAAATATGTAAAGGGTGGGTGTCAGGATGATGGAGCGAGTTTATTTTTTTCAGTGATATCCAGTGGTAGGACAAAGGGCAATGGATATAAACTGAAGCATAGGAGGTTCCACGTTAACATCAGGAAGAACTTCTTTACTGTGAGAGTGACAGAGCACTGGAACAGGTTGCCCAGGGAGGTTGTGGAGTCTCCTATGTTGGAGATATTCAAGGCCCGCCTGGACAAGTTCCTGTGTGATGTACTCTAGGTTACCCTGCTCTTGCAGGGGGGTTGGACTAGATGATCTTTCAGGGTCCCTTCCAACCCTTGGGATTCTGTGATTCTGTGATCTCTATTTGTCTTCTCAGGCTGAACAAGCCCATTTTTTTTCCAGCTGCTTCTTGTACATTACACATTCCATCTCCTTAAGCAGCTGGGAGGTCCTTCATTGGACATACAGGTATATCAACATATTTCTCATACTGAGGAGCCCAAAACCTGACATGGTACTTATGATGTACTCTCAAAAGAAGTGAACAGAACCAAAAGATTTCTTTAATTGTGAGCTGTGCTCATTCTTCCTTATATACTCCAGTTTATATATTATTATTAGGAACTGTAGTGACAGGACAAGGGGTAATGGGTTAAAACTTAAACAGAGGAAGTTTAGATTGATATAAAGAGGAAGTTCTTTACTGTTAGGGTGGTGAGGAAATGGAATGTGTTGCCCACAGAAGTTGTGAATGCTTCTTCCCTGGCGGTGTTCAAGGCTGGGTTGGACAGAGCCTTGGGAGACATGGTTTAGTGTGGGGTGTCCCTGCCCATGGCGGGGGGGTTGGAACTAGATGATCTTAAGGTCCTTTCCAACCCTAACTATTCTATGAGTCTATGTTGGTTAATTTTGTAAGAATAGAATAGCGCTGACATCTCATTTTGTTGTTCATGAGGATTATCCACATTAGTCTACTCTAGACTGTACTATTAGAGAGTTAGTGCATTCCATATGCACTTGGCATTTGCATTTATCTCTACTGAAACCAATGAATGTTCTATTCATACAATTTTTTAAATTTTGGAGGTCCCTCTTCATAGCAGCCCTACCCTCTAACAAATCAGCTACTCCTTCCAGTTTGGTACTGTACCTGACCATGCTGAGAGTGCATCATCCAAGTCATTAGCAGTGGTAATGGACCTCACATTTATTCCTAATGATCCCACTTGTAATGGGCCAACACTTCAGCTTTGTGTTGCTGCTTGCAACCCTCTGAGCCCAGTGATCCAGCCATGAATCTTATTATCCATTTATTGAGTGCACAACTAATCAACTTGGATATCAGGATACTATGAGGAACTAAGTAAAAAGCCTTACTAAAGATAATCATGCAGCATCTCTCAGGATCCCTTGTTCCATTTAGCAGTCATTTCATCAGGGAAGGCAGTGTGGTCAGACATAATTTGTCCTTGGTAAACGCATGCTGACTTCCACAATAATCACCATGTACTTCAGGTGGCTGCAAATACCATCCAGGTAAATTACATCATAATCTACCCAGATATTGAGATCAGGCTGTCCAGTCTGTAGCTTCCTGAGTCCTCCTTGCTCTTCTTGAAGATAGGTGTGACATCTGCCTTTTTACGGTTGTCAAAATTATCCATGATTATCAACATGACCTTTATAAACATTTATAATCTTTTATTACTTTCATTATAAAATATAATTTTTGAAATACCTTCTAACAGCATTGCACTGCTTTCTCAGCACTTTCGGCAGCATGCCACGCAGTCCCATGCACTTGTACACAGTAGGATTAAGTTCTCCCTATCTTCCTCCACAGTAAATTAATAATTTTTGCTCATCATTTACTAGCAGTGTAAAGGTCTTGGGGTATAACCTGAGGTCATACTTGTTTAACGAGGGCTGGAGGATAGGGGTAGGGGAGAAGGGAGGAAAATCAAGTGGTGGGAGATCTTCCAAGCCCTTGGTCTTTTCCATGTCCTTCATCACTACCTCTCCTGCCTCACTGAACAGCAGTACCTCATTTTCCTTACACTTCCTTTCGCGGCTGAGTTAGTCACAGAAACTCTTAACACCTTTCACATTGTTCGCTAGTTTCAAGTCCAACTGAGCTTTGACTTTCCCAATTCTGCTCCTGAATGCTTGGGCAAAATCTTTATGTTTTTCTTACTTAGCTCATTACAACTTTCACCTTCTGTGCACCTCCCTTTCATGACTAAACCCAGTGACCATGACTGATCATATCACTCTTGATCTCTCAGTGAATGCATAACAGCATTAGAATACCAATGCTACTTAAACTTGCACATGAACAACAATAAACTAAGATATTAAGGAGAACACACTCCACTTTATTTTGCAGCTTAATTATTGATCAAATGTGAGATTTCAAGGACAGATATTCACACATACATAAAAATTACCCTGGTTCTTTGTTCACTGAAATCAAGTTACAAGAATGAAACTTTTACATAGATATAGAGCCTATTTGAACATGAATTTGAAATAAGAAAGGATGAGGATAGAGTAAGAGCAGGCAAAATGTTTTCAAGGGATGCATAAGAAAAAAAAATTGCCTCATAGGCAGATTCATTTCAAAAGTAAAAAAATGAAAGCTGCTGTGTCTGTCTTATGTTATTATGCTTGTTATTATTTATTATGATAAAGTCCAGAGGCACATTATACCAACAATTGTGCAAAAGCACAATTCTGTATGATGAATCCAATAGTATGAAAGCGCATTAGTGCAAAGGGATGTTGAGGGGTTATTTTTCCTTTACTTATATCCTGGTTTTCTAGTGCTCAATAATATAAAATATCTTTGTCATACTATAGCAGAAGATGGGATTCTCAGTTCAGGATCAAAATTTAATTGCTGGCAGTTCTCTATGACCATATAAATCTGTTTTTTTCTCAAAGAACATAGGGTAAAGTTGATACCTCTTACAGTTTTAAGCCTACTTTCCAGAAAAGCAGTCCTCCCATTTCCACTGGTCTTCATTTAACTCTTTCAATTGTACAGATAAGTTAAATTGCACACAAAAAACCCAAACCAAACAATAAAAAAAAACCCAACCACAAAAACCCCAAACAACCCACCAAAACCAAACTCCAAACAGACACTCGCCCCCAAAAGAATACCACACCACACAGAAAAACTACAAATATTTACAAAAAAACCCCAACATCAGAACAGCCCAAACACAAAAATTCTGCAAGCCAACACAAAAAAAAAAAAGAAAAGAAAAAAAGAATTTTTTAACATATTGGCAAAACTGAATTGACGACTTCCTGCTGAGAAAGACAAAGCCAGTTGGAAGAACAGGAATAGGGGCATGAGTTCATCTGCATCTTATAATTTCACCTTTGCCTATATTTTAGAAAGTGTTTAGGCAGCCGAAATAAGAGATATTTGTGTAAAGCCTCAGGCTTTTGTTGGAGGTTACGGTGCATTGCAGCCACTGTTCTGCTAGCCAGTTAGAGCTCAGAAAGTTACAGCAGTACAATTCCATGACACATCTTGCATGTGCACACACTTCCATTAAGCAGTTGTCATCACACAAGATTATACTGTCTCAAGGAAGTGAAGACCCACACACCTCAAAGTATACTGCAGGTATACTTTCTTTTCACACTGTAGATGTATAAGCAGGACAAGAGGTATGCTACATTCACAAATTTGCCACAAACCAGTCTTTAAGAATAACCTAAAACTCTTCATTATATTTATGTCATATTGGTCTGGCAAAATGAATTCAGGTATCTATCTTGAATAGAAATAAAACACAACTGAAATTGAGGCTATGTAAGCTCATAAACATAGGTGGCATAAAGCACAGAGAAGAAATACAGTGTGTGTACTCCCAGTACTGAGGGAAAAAAATTAAAATCTAAAAAAATCACTTATGCATGAAGTTAACTGTAGAAAGCAAATCCCAAAATCATCTCAATAGCTGAAGACATGGCTGCTTCTAAATGCTAGCTTCCCTGCTTCTAAAACATGTGGAAGATAACCTTAAAAATTAGTTGTGCATTTTTATATCAACATGTGGAAAAAAGCTAAGCACTGAACCTCATCTCATGCTGTGTTGATGCAAGCCACAGCAAGTATTATTTAGGGTGCCTGGAAGAACAGAATTTGAACATGGTTCACTACATAGAAAGAACCCATGTATACATTTACAGCTTGAATGTAGGAAATATGGTGTCATTCTGTCATTTAAACTGTCTGCAGAGATCTGGAGGGTTCTTTGTTGTCAGACCTCAATATTTCACTAAGACAATGGGATCTGTATGCAACCCGAGTTCCAGCTGCTCTTGTAAAACTGTTGTGGTGCCATATAAACTAGACATACTACACTTTTTTGGAGAAAACCTAATGGCTTTCCCTTGGTAAAACAAGTATCAGGTAACAATATCTTATAAGAGAGGAACGTGAATGTAAACAGTTTATATGACTGAAATGCTCGGAGCTGTTTGAGAGAATATTTGCCAAAAAGAACCCCCAACTAACAAAAACCCCCATGCTGTCAACACCAAAGATGATGAACATCTGTTGGATTAAACAATAAACAGTGAATGATCTTAAAAATTCTGGGTAAGAACACCAAACAAACAAAAAGGACGAGTCATCTTGAAAAAAGTTATCAAAGAATCATAGGAATTTGTATAAGTGAGGTGAGAGAAATGCACTAAAAATCATTTGGTGATGCCAGAATGCATTGTCTTGGGACACAACAGCCTTTGCTCATGCTAGATAGAGCAGACTTCCCATTGGATACCATGCACCAGCTCCTAGTTAAATAGTACAGGGTACAGGATATAGGGACCTACACCTTTGGGGACTGGGGTGACATTTGGCATCCTGCAAGGAATTTGCAGGGAGTCGGCTGTATGGGTACACATAAATCTAGAGCACCCATATCTCCAACACAGGTGAGTCCAAGTACCCCACAGTGCCAACTGATTGGGCCCTGTCCTGTGTTCAGCAGTAGCAGTCATGTTTTCTCCTTCTTGGTAGCTGGTGCAGTGCTGTGTTTTGACTTTCGGGCTGGGAATGGTGCTGATATCACTGATGTTTTTAGTTACTGCTCAAATGTTTACTCTGGCCAAGGACTTCCTGAGCCTCATGTTCTGCCAGGGAGGAGGGGAGGCTGGGAAGAAGCAGAGACAAGAAACCTGACCCAAACTAGCCAAAGAAGCTTTCCATACCACAGAACGTCATGCCCAGGATGTAATCAAGAGTGATCTGGAAGGGCTAGGCTCGGGGGGTTGGAGGAGGTATAGGTGGGTGCTTGGTCAGGCAGGATGGGGTGAGTTACCAGTCGGTGGGTGATGAGGTGTTGTATTCTCTTTGCTTGTTATTTCCTTTATTATTATTATTGGTAGTAGCAGTAGTGATTTGTGATATACCTTAGTTATTAAACTGTTCTTATCTCAACCCGTGAGAGCTACATTCTTTGGATTCTCCTTCCCCACTCTCTGGGAGTTGGAGGAGCAAGGTGGGGGAGTGAGTGCATGAGCTCTGTGGCTGGGTTTAAACCACGACAGGCTCACATGTAACCCACATGTTCTGTCAGGAACTAGTGGACTGCATATGAATGTGTCCATGTCATTAAGACTTTGAGGGGTTTAAAGAGTGTTCACGAGTTTGTGGTCATTTGTAATTATTTTGCAACGTCGAGCTGTTGACCTGTTCGCTGTATTGCAGACATTGATCCTCAACATACAGTTCCCTGATTCCTAGTTAATCATGTATTACTAAAAGACAAAACCAATAAACTGCTCTTATCCTTGTTCTGTCTCATGTGTTATTATTTCTTGAGTTAATTATTTTGTATGAACAAGCTGGATTTGAAGAAGCAATAAAACACACACACACACATTTACATAAATTAATTGTAGGGTTTTTTTCTTTGGATTTTTTTTTCAAGTTTTCCAAAGGTACTAGGATTTCCAAAGATACTAAGGATGTTACCTAGTTAGAATTAAACTTGGCTAGGGTTGTTAAAGATAACAGGAAGGGATTCTATAAGTAGGTAGTGAATAAAAAACAGACTAGGGACAAAGCAGGCCCCCTCCAGAAGCTGCTGGGAGAACTGGCTACACAGAATTTGGAGAAGCCTGAGGTTCTTAATGACAACTTTGCCTCAGTCTTTACTGTCAAAGGCTCTGACCACACCATACAAGTCTTAGAAGGCAGACACAGGGACTGTGAGAATGAAGACCTTGGGACCACTGTAGGAGAGGATCTGGTTCGAGACCATCTTAAGAACCTGACTGTACACAAGTCCATGGGGCCTGATGAAATCCATCATGGGTCCTGAAGGAGCTGGCAAATGAAGTTCCTAAGACACTGGCCATCCTATTTGAAAAATCATGGCAGTCAGGTGAAGTTCCCAACGGCTGAAAAAAAAGAAATATAACCCCATTTTCAAGAAGGGAAAATGGATGACACGAGGAATTACAGACCAGTCAGTCTCATCTCTGTGCCTGGCAAAATCCTGGAGTAGATTCTCCTGGAAGGCATGCTAAGGCACATGAAAAACAACAAGGTGGTTGATGACAGCCGGCATGGCTTCATTAAGGGGAAATCCTGCCTGACCAATTTGGTGTTCTTCTATGGTGGGGCTACAGAACTGATGGACAGGGCTCCTCCATTTGAGGTCGTCTACCTGGACTTGTGCAAAGTGTTTGACACTGTCCCACATGACATCCTTGTCTCTAAATTGGAGAGACATCAATTTGATAGATGGACCACTCGGTGGATAAAAAGTTGGCTGGATGGCCACACGCAAAGAGTTATGGTCAAGGGCTCAATGCCTAGCTGGAGACCTGTAACAAGTGGTGTCCCTCAGGGATCAGTGTTGGGACTGGTCTTTTTCATCATCTTTGTTGGTTACATGGACAGTGGGATTGAGTGCACCCTCAGCAACTTTGCCGATGACACCAACCTGTGTGGTTAAGTTGATACACTGGAGGGAAGGGACGCTGTTCAGAGGGACCCTAACACTCTTGTGAGGTGGCCTGATGCCAACCTCATGAAGTTTAACCATGCCATGTGCAAGATCCTACATCTGGGTCAGAGCAATCCCAGGAACAGCTACGGGTTGGGCAGAGAAGAGATTCAGAGCAGCCCTATGGAGAAGGACTTGGGGGTGTTGGTCAATGAGAAAATGAACATGAACCAGCAGTGTGTGCTCACAGCCCAGAAAGCTAACCATATTCTGGGCCGCATCAAAAGGAGCGTGATCAGCAGGTCGAAGGAGGTGATCCTGACCCTCTACTCTGGTCTCCTGAGACCTCACTTGGAGTATTGTGTGCAGTTCTGGTGTCCTCAACATAAAAAGGACATGGAACTGTTGGATCAAGTCCAGAGGAGAGCCACAAGGATGATCAGGGGACTGGAGCACCTCCTATATGAAAACAGGCTAAAAACGTTGGGTCTATTCAGCCTGGAGAGGAGAAGGTTGCGTCGAGATCTCATAGCAGCCTTCCACTATCTGAAGGGGGACTATAAGGATGCTGGAGAGGGACTGTTCGTTAGGGACTGTAGTGACAGGACAAGGCGCAACGGGTTAAAACTTAAAGAGGGGAAGTTTAGTTTGAATATAAGGAAGAAGTTCTTTACTGTTAGGGTGGTGAGGCACTGGAATATATTGCCCAGGGAAGCTGTGAATGTTCCATCCCTGGCAGTGTTCAAAGCCAGGTTGGACAGAGCTTTGGGTGACATGGTTTAGTGTGAGATGTCCCTGCCCGTGACGGGGGGGTTGGACCTAAATGAT
This sequence comes from Melopsittacus undulatus, assembly GCF_012275295.1. NCBI lineage: Eukaryota > Metazoa > Chordata > Aves > Psittaciformes > Psittaculidae > Melopsittacus > Melopsittacus undulatus. Next base: position 60,406 of record NW_022994194.1, read on the forward strand.
CTTGAGGTGCTTTCCAACCCTATCTGTTCTATGATTCTATGATTTTCTGTGACATTGCTATTAAATTATGATGATGAAAAATGAGTGTTACACCTGCTTTCAAATCTGCTTTTAGACTAATATCAGGTTATGTCAGTAACCGGTATAAAAAACCAAAAATCAGCCCATCACTGACCTTTTCATTAGAATATAGATTTAAAGTGATTTGTCTGGATAAGAAACAAAAGCTATCTACAGTTACAAATTGAGACCATACTTACTACCAGCAAGCTGGCTGCAACTTCTTCAGTGTTCTCAAAGCTGAAGTATTAATTACTAAGAACAAGAAGCAATTGGCTAATCTAGATTCAAGTGAGCTGAGATATTTGTATAAAGCTGTAAGACACCATTGCTAAGTCACCCCTGGAGTTACCTAACTGACTACACTTGAACAGCAGCTTCCCAGTTTATAATGAGAGGTGATTATCTTTCAGGAGATTAAACTCAATTTATTATTATCTGAGTAATCCTCAGTTACACACTCATCTCACATATGTACTGTTGTAAAACAGTCATGATCTTGCTGCTGTCACTCATGTCTTTGTCGTGGTTTAAACAAAATCCGCACAGTTCGCTCACTCACTCCCCCCATTGCTCCCCCAACTCCCGGAGAGTTAGGAAGGAGAATCCAAAGAATGTAGCCCCCACGGATTGAGATAAGAACGGTCTAATTGCTAAGGTATAACACAAAGCACTACTGCCATTACTACTACAAATAATAATGATAAAGCAAATAACAAGCAAAAAGAATACAACATCTCACCAGCCACCGACACATAACTCACTCCACCCTGCCCAGCCGAGCACCACATGCTACCTCCTCCATTTCCCTCCAAAGCTCCACCCCTCCAGCTCTCTCTCCCAGTTGCATCCTGGGCATCACGTGCTATGGCATGGAATACCTCATTGGCTAGCCTGGGTCAGGTGTCCTGTCTCTCCTTCCTCCCAGGCTCCCCTCCTCCCCAGCAGAGCACATACTCAGAAAAAGCCTTGAACAAAAACACCCTCAAAACATGCTTGCTATCAAGCAACTGTTCCCAGCCCAGAAGACAAAACACAGCACTGCACCAGCTACAAGAAGGAGAAAAAATGACTGCTACTGCTCAACCCATGACATCTTTAACAACTATTTTGGAAATCTGCCAAAATTCAGGTTTACACAGTTTATAAACAACATAACTGCTTAAATTGATGATGTGAGTTTGGTCATTTGGGTTCATTAAATGAAAACCTTCCATACTCAAATCAAGATAACATGTTGAGCACCTTTAGAAAACTTAAAAATAAGTACATATATATGCACACTCTCTTATATACATTTATAAATATATATTACATATGTGTATATATATACATACATGTATAAATAAAAATAAAATCACTATACCCAAGTATGCTGCTTCTTTAAGGCTAGGGTTTTTTTTTCAGCCAATGTAGCTGATTCCACACAAAATCAGAAAGAAACCCTACTGTATTTAAACTAATAAATTATGCCAGCTTTTTTTTGCCCTAGAAGCCTTCTGTAAGTGTTTACAGGTTAATACTATTTAAAATACCTTTATGAGTATTATTAGGAAGAAATTCTTTACTATGAGGTTGGTGAGACACTCGAACAGATTACCCAGAGAAGTTGTGGATGGAAGTCTGTGGAAGTATTCAAGGACAGGCCGGATGGAGCTTTGAGCAACCTGATCTAGTGGAAGATGTCCTTGCCCATGGCAGGGTGTTTGGCACTAGATGATCTTTCAGGTCTCTTCCAACCCAAGACATCCTATGATTTTATAATTCATAGAATTCCATTATGCTTTTTTTAGGTAGACAGCTTTCTAGAAGTCCAGAGAGCCTGCTACTCAAGAGCTCTGGTTCAGCGTGTGGTAGAATGGTAATTTACAAAACAGATTTTCCAAATCCAATCTTCTGTTTGAACAGTGGAAATTTAATCATGTTTTCCATAACAACATTGCCTTGGAACTACTGAAAGAATAGCTAGTTTGAATGTATTTCTAAGGTTGTGCTTGACTATAGATGCCAATGATTTGAATTTCCTGTAGCTTTCTGCAGCAGACATCCTTCCCAACCACTAGAGTACAGTACTGAAGGTAGTAACCAGGTGGGGCTTCTGATGTTATAAGTGGCACCTATGTGAGTTATTTAATTACAGATATAACCATTAAAAACATAGAGCTTTACCCACTAACCTGTTTTAGCATTTCCGTAAAATGGCAAGCTACCTCAAAGTTTCAGCTGTCACTCAATACGCAAGTCATTCTCAAGCAGCAGTTACACATGATCAAAACTGCTTTGGAAGGCAAGTCTATCACTACTATTTCTAGGGTATTTCCACAGGAAAGTCTGAAAACTATATCAACTCCCAGACATTCAATACCTGCTATGTTTAGCAAGAACATGTTTCTATGTGGTATTACTTTACAAAGATAGGTAGAAGAGTATACATTTTAAGACTATGAGCACAATTTGAATATTCTTCTACTCTAGTAACTCAAGTGTTGATATCAACATTAAAGGTAAATTACACTGTTAATTAACTTTGCCACGGCGAGGTCAACTTCTGTACTTGGTCTACCAGTACTCCTGAGTCCAAATTCACATAAGGATGTTGTGTGGGACAGTGATGAACGCATTGCACAAGTCCATACTTTGATTAGGACTTAATATAGGCAGCTACAACATTAATACAGTTGCATTCTGTTTGTTACTACAAATGACTAAATAAATAAATCAAGTCATTCAAATAGAGCAATTCTCTATGGAGCTACTGAACTTGGAGTTTGCATATACAACTTCAACACCTGCAACGCATTATTCACAAATAATTGTGTGTGGCCTTGCTCTTGCAAGTTAAATACTGCACTACAGAATTCCAGCTGAGCTTCATAACCCTATCAGTTTTATTTTTTCTACAAAACAACTTTAAAAGAAGCAAGGAAATCCCATTATTTGCTCTGTATGCTAAGCAAAATATGAAATAGATTTTGACCCTATTTTTCTGATGATAGCATAAAACTCTGTCTCATTTCTTAAGCACATGTTCAAAACAGTAAATTCTCAGATAAAAGCTAGACAGACACATGACAAAATAGAAGCCAATAACACATCACAAATTAAAAAACCCCAAAAAACTAATTTATACTAAGGATGATTTTTGCTGAAGCTTTTCCAGTATCCTGAAATTGCGTGGAACAAAACAAATCTACTCAAATCAGAGGGTACAAGAGGAGAACAGAAAACTGCTTAAGAGCTTACATGTTAACCCAGAAAACTGAGTAATTTGGGGGTTTGTTTTTTTTTGGGGAGGGGGGAGAGGCAGGAAGAAGAAATACATTTCAGCATAGATACCAGTGAAACCAAGGGTATCAGACTCTCAAAAACATATAATCAACTTTTAAGTTGTTCTGCTAATTCAGTAAGCAGAATAATACAGAAGGAGAGTCCTTAATAGATACATCAGAACAACAGTAAAATTCAGGTTTATTATCAGGCTTACTTTGTTTTATGTGCAATCCATTTTGTCTTTGCCTCCTTTGTTTAGCTAAATAAACCTACTGCCAGATCACCCAGCTGCTTTAGCACCAAATACCTTAATAAGCCTGAGCAGATTTGCCTTCTTGATAAAGAGCAAAACACACCAGTAATCTCATTTTTCTGTCTCCAAAAGGAAGCTAGTCCTTAACTCAGAAACAATCCACTTTACTTGAAGGAAAACACATTTTACAGTGCATTGTAGCCTGCCAAGTGGCAGAAAGACCACATAATTGAGTCTTGAATTTTATTTTTTTTTTCCTCAAGATAGAACCAGCTGCTCATTCAAAGGGCCCCTATGGTTTGTACGGTGGGTGAGGAACTGGGTGACAGGATGTGACTGAAGGGTAGTTGTAAATAGCTCATTTTCCAGCTGGTGATCAGAATCATGGGATTGTTATCTGGCCTAACACTGTTCAACGACTCTATAAATAACCTCAGGCGTCAAACATACCCTGATGAAGTTTGCCTATGATACTAAACTGAGTGGGGAAACAGATACTTTTCTAGGGAGAGGCACTCTGCAGGATGATTTGGAAGAGTGGGCTGATGTCATGGGTTCAGCCGTAGCAGTCATTTTTCTCCTTCTTGTAGCTGGTGCAGTGCTGTGTTTTGACTTCCGGGCTGGGAACAGTTGCTTGATAACAAGCATATTTTGAGGTATTGCTCGGGTGTTTTTGCTCAGGGCCTTTTCTGAGTACATGCTCTGCCGGGGAGGAGGGGAGGCCAGGAGGAAGGAGAGACAGGACACCTGACCCAGGCTAGCCAATGAGGTATTCCATAGCATAGCACGTGATGCCCAGGATGCAACTGGGAGAGGGCCGGTAGGGTGGGAGCACTGGGGGAAAATGGAGGAGGTAGCATGTGGTGCTCGGCTGGGCAGGGTGGAGTGAGTTATGTGTCGGTGGCTGGTGGGGTGTTGTATTCTTTTCGCTTGTTATTTGCTTTATCATTATTATTTGTAGTAATAATGGCAGTAGTGATTTGTGTTATGCCTTAGCTATTAAACTGTGCTTATCTCAATCCGTGGGGGCCACATTCTTTGGATTCTCCTTCCTAACTCTCCGGGAGTTGGGGGGGCAAGGAGGGGGGAGTGAGTGAACGAGCTGTGTGTGGACTTGGTTTAAACCACGACAGCTGACAAAAACATTATGAAATTCGACATGGACAAGTGAAAGGTCTTGCACCTAGGAAAACACAACCCAAAAGTGCTGCACAGGCTGGGATCTACTTGGCTGGGGAGCAGCTCTGTGGAAAGGGCTGTGGGGATCCTAGTAGACAACAAGCTCAAATATGAGGGAACAGTGTGCAGCTACAGCAAAGAAAGTTGACAGGATGTTGGGTTACATAAACAAGAACATCACCAGCAGAGATAAAGAAGTCATTACCCCACACTGCTCAGTGCTTGTCAGGCCATACCTGGAATATTGTGTTCAATTTTGGTTTCCACTACACAAAAAGATATGGACAGACTGGAGAGGGTCCAGACAAGTACCACGAAGATGATGAAAATACTGGTAAGCCTGCCATACGAGGGAAGGCTGAGAGAACTGGGTTTGTTCAGCCCTGAGAAAAGAAGGCTCAAGGGAGACCTTATCACCATGTTCTAGTATTTAAAGGGTGACCGCAAAGAAGATGAAGTGTTTTTAAAAAGAGTCACATGGAAAAGATGAAGGATAGGGGGTACATGTTACTCCTTGGTGAGATTCCAGTGGGACATAAGAGGAAAAATTTTCACAATGAGAACAGTAAGTCATTGGAATAATCTCCTTAGGGAATTGGTGTATTCCTCAGTATTGGACACTAAAGATATTTATCTGGAGATGGTACTGGATGTCTTGTCTAGGTCATGATTTGCCAAGAAAGGCTGGATCAGATGATCCTTGAGGTCCCTTCCAGCTTGGTAACCTATGACTCCATGATTCATAGAATCACAGACTCATGTAATAGGGTTGGAAAGGACCCAAAAGTGAGAGAAGTACCCAAAACAGGGTTACCATGAGCACAGCTGTCTTTCCAAACTGACCTGCAGTCACTAAAATGATGAAGCTAGACAGCCAAAGCAATTAAGTTTCTGTGCTGCAATGACAGTTTCTCCAGTTTCCATCAGACAATTCTTAGGTTGGAGGTAAAAAACATTAGAGTATCTTGAATGTTTAAAATTGTCTAAAATGAGGACTCAAGAGAGACAATGGAAGCACACAAATTATTTAAGATCATCTAACAACTAAAATTGAGAAAATTCTCTAATTTCCCCTAAATTAAATAAATAAAAATGTGGTGTTTTTTCTTTTTTTTTTTTTTTTTTTTTTTTAGATGAGAGACTCTTAAGCTATTTAGGTATGACACCAGAGCATGTTTGGGTCCCATAGGATCAGGATTTTATATCTTTGTAATTTGGCTCCACCATTAACATGTGTGCTGATGTATAGTAAGTGAAGTATCTCTCCAAAGAAAAAAATAGGGAAAACCTGCCTGATTCATTCTGAACATACAACACAGAGAAAAAAATATAAAATGTGTTTTCATTACACAGACCTTTCAGACTGAAATAAAGTTTATTTTCTGACTAGCAGCAAAAGAAAAAAATCCACAGATAATTACTGTAGTAAAACAAACAAAACAAAACAAACAAAAAACCCCTTTAATTAACCAAAATTGTTGAAGATTTACATTAATTTTTTTGGCAATTATCTTCAAATTTGAATGTTATTTAGTAGAGAATTTGAACAGCATCATCATTTGCCATTTATTTAGCTGTGTTTTAGCTTTGTAATAGAAAAGTGAAGGAGTAGGTTACAAGAACAAATTACAAGAATTTGACATGTTATTTTTGATGGCATGAGACATACTATATTTGAAGGTATTCATTATGCAGGGAGAACAACTGACATCACTATCAATGATAGAAAATAAGCTAAATGATTGGGGTCAAGGCACAACACTGAAAAGTTACACTAAAAGAATTTACATAGTTCACTCAGAACCTAATAATCACAACCTTGCAGAGATATCATAATCTCCGAGGAAAGACAGTGGTCTCAATTCACTGACAATGAAAGCAGGGATGAAACCTGATTTCCCATTTGCTGAAATAATTCTTCCTGTTGTGGATTAACACCCTGGGCAGCTAAGCAGCACACAGCTGTTTGCTCTCTTCTCCTTCTCCACTAGGGGACAGGGGAAGAGGAAAGAAAGAATAAAAGCAAGAAAACTTGTTCACGAAGATATATTAAAATAATAATAATATTAGTTTTGCAAGCCAAGGGTAAGTGGAAGACAAAAAAAAAGCCAACAAGTGTTGCAAAGGCAATCACTCCCCACCTTCCATGGGTAGACCGATGCTCATCCAGTTTCTCATCAAAAGATGTCTAATCCTCCTAAAACCCCCTCTTTTCCTTTTTATCGCTGAGTATGAATTTATATGGTATGGTATATTTATTTGATTAGTTCAGGTCATCTTCCTGGTTGTGACCTCTCCTGACTTATTACACCCCCTCCCCCCCCCCCCCCCCCCCCCCCCCAATCTGTTTACTGAGGAACAGAGTGAGATCAAGAACACTATCCAGAGCACTGTTCAGCAAAAGCTAAACATTAGTATCATTTTGGTAAAAAATCTAAAACATGGCTTCATACGGTCTGCTATAAAGATTAACTCTATCCAAGCCAAAAACAACACTATCTCCAAAATATTTCCCAAAAAGTAAGTGGTAACAGGCTTGATTTTCTCCTTGCCCAAATGTAAAAAAAAAAGAACACTGTTAAACCCTTTGAGTAACTGGATGTAAACTCCATCCACCCTCTTGATAAAATCCAATTTACAAAACTGGGTGGAAAAATGGGGGGAACATTTCTGTTGTCCTGATTCAGTTATGGAAGGGTATTCCTAAATCGTGTTGGTAATGATCTTTCTTTGATATTAATTTCAGCTATGACACATTGACTTGTAAGTCAAATTTGAATCCATGCCTGATTGTTTACATGCAATAGGCCTATTTCTGATGCAAGAGTTAACAGCTACAGCCTAAAAAGCAGTAAAAAAGCAGCAACTGCTTCGACTAACTGATCTGTACCTGACAGTGCTCTGTTTCTCTCCTCTTTTTGTAAAGTCAAAAAAAAAATAAAATTCAAGTCCAATACATTAGTTTAGAATGCCTTTAGTGATTTCAACTAATATGGTAGAATTTGCACTTTAACAGAACAGAAACTCAACCACACTCAGTTACCTAGTCTCAAATAGGAACCGTGACTGCAGCTGGTAGGAATAAGCAGATGCTTTCTAAGCTGCCTCTCTCTGCTCTGTAAGTAGGAGGAATAGATCCTTCACCTACTTTATTTGCATTCATGTGGCAAATGTTTGCCCACATTCCCTGGAAATCTTAACTTCAGCAGTGCTTTGAACTATCCTAAATAAGGGCATTTATCACCCAGCTATTAAACTTGTATCACAGATGTTGCTGTACCGAATGACCAGGACACGCCATGAGAGCTGAGAGGTATGATTTCAGCAGTTTAGTATCCTTTATGATCCACTTCTAAGTAAACTTCTGGGCAAGTAAATAATCATTATTTGGGTAGTTCTTAAAATTTTGGAGATAACAGTTACGATTTTGAGGAAGCTTGTTTTTCTGTCATTGAGGCTCCTAACCACCTACCTAACATGGGATTTTTAGGCAAGACAATGTCTAAAAGGTAAATATCATGGAATATGACCTTGAAATGCCTACATTCTCTACTGAACCTAGCCTTTCCTATTATTATTATTGCAGTGATGAAATAATATGGAAATTTGAGAACATAAAATATATATAATGATACATTGATTTTCAGTCATGACTGAATTTCTTTGTCATGACCTCACATGAACATCATGCTTGTGATGACCTTAGTGTGAGAAGCAAAATATTCTGCTTCTTTAGCATGATTGAGTAAATCCTTTATTAGTGTTTCTTTTCCTTTTTAATTGGAAAAATCTTAATTGCTAAATTCACGATGGCAAGGCAGTAGTTTGTTTCAACGTTGAGAGAACAATTTTCTTCCCTTCTTTTTAATTACACAGTAGTCATTACTGTTTTGCTTAAAAGCTGTCATAACTGAGATTAATGTGGTGAAAAGGAACACATTATTATTAAGATTTCTTAGTGACTGTTTGAAGAGAGATCATGTAATGTCAGGGGATATGTTCAAAGATTTTTATACAGTTCATAAGCTTATTCATGTATTTGCTTCCTTTTCCAAATGAAATTATTTCTTTATTTAAATAATTTTCTCTCTATATAGTATCAATAACATTGAGGATCGGGTTTTTCTGAGCTGTGGGTTTTTTTACTTATTTTATTTTTTTAAGTTTTCTCGAAAGCTGGAGGCTTTACATAAAGTACATAAAACTATCTACATGATTCTGAAGCCAATCTTGCAACTTCTTTTTCTTGATATTCATCATTTGTACAATTAAAACAAGGGCAAGACAAATTTTTTTCTCTTAGATGGGATCTGATTTGCGTGTCCTTGCTTGCAAAACAATGCTAATTGTACCTATATGTCCTGGTTTTTCTGGGATAGAGTTTATTTTCTTCCAAGTAGCTATTGCAGTGCTGTTTTTTGGATTAGTCTGAGAACATTGCTGATAGCACACCAATGTTTTAGCTGTTGTTAAGTAATTCTTACCCTGTTCAAGGACTTTTCAGTCCATCATGATCTGCCGGTGAAAAGGGTCACAAGAAGCTGGAATGGAGCAGAGACAGGACACCAGACCCAAACTACCCAGAGAGATATTCCATACCACAGCATGTCATGTTCATTATACAAACTAGTAGGAGCTGGCTGTGAGCCACTGACCACTGCCTAGGGATGGGATGGGCATTTTTTTCAGCAGGTAGCAAACAATTGTAATGTGCATCGCTTCTGTTTCCTGAATTTTATTCCTCCTTCTCTCTTTGTTTTCCTATTATTATTATTGTTAATAATAATGTAATTATAACTATTATTTATCATGATAGTGATTATAATTTAAATAATTAAATTTATTATTTTTATAATAACATCATGATTATTATTGTTGTTATTAACAACAGCAGCTTTGTTATTAATATTCTTATTTTTATCATTATTATATTTTTTGTTATTTCAGTTATTAAACTGTTCTCAACCTGTGGGTTTTACTTTTCTCCAGTTCTCCTCCTCATCCCACCCAGGAGGTGAAGGGGGAGGGCTGAGCAAGAAGCTGAGTGGTACTTAATTGCTGGCTGGGGTTAAACTGGGAAAGATCTGAATAGGTCTTAATTCTGTCAGACAAAGCTATTGCTACCTCTGCTGCTGCCAAACAGGTGAGCCTGCTCAGCAGTGAGAAGTGTAAATTGAAAGGCAAAGGACTAAAGTAGAAATTGTTAGGAGTTGCCAAATCTGTTCACCCAATTGAGTTGAGGCTGCTGCATCTCCACTTTCCCAGGCTCAGCCAATTATGAGTTTCAGTCCCCAGTAGGCACACATGTACACATATACACAATACGTACATGCATGTGCACACAATAGGGCACACTGATAAACACAGAAAACGGAGTACTCTTACCAACATCTCCAATGGTCTCACCCTGTTCCCCAGTCTGGCTGATCAGGCCAGTTAGTGGGCAGGGGTGGAACTATATGTATACATAAATACAGTACAGACCCCTTCAGAAGCTGGTCTTAGATACTCAGTCTACCCAGCAGCCAGATGGACAAGCTGCTGGAGGCCTGCAACCCCTCTCTGGGTACTGGAATGGGTTGCCCAGGGAGGTTGTGAGTGTTCCATCCCTGGCAGTGTTCAAAGCCAGGTTGGACAAAGCCTTGGGTGATATGGTTTAGTGTGAGGTGTCCCTGCCCATGGCAGGGGGGTTGGAACTAGATGATCTTAAGGTCCTTTCCAACCCTAACTATTCTGTGATTCTAGTTATTATATCATGTGGAAAACTTCCACTCGTATAATGAATTTGCTGTGTATTTTCTTCATATGATTTAAAGACTTGATAACCTAAAGGTGGATATGCTGTTCCAGAAAGTTCACAACTGAAAGAAGGCATTGCGATTATATGAAATGGTCCTTAAAGAAGCATCTGTGCATGCCAGAAGAGGAGGGTGTGAAATAAACTGTTAGAAGGAGTGTTAATGGCAAGTGATGTTTCTCTACAAAAGTATTATAAATGCATAGATTGATGCCAGAATCACAGGGAAGGCATTAACAATTTCTCTAAGAATACCTTTCTACTTAGTTATGCTGGGAATGGTGGAGCCGAAACACTTGTATCTTATATTCTGCATTTTAAAGCAGTTGAAGAAATAGTCATTCACTCTGTGCAAAGATGCCCCTAGCCGGGCAAAGTTTGGAATTCCCAGTATGGCTTGTTTCGGTCATTTACAAATGAAAAGCCTTTTCAAACCTTCCTCATTTCTGTCATGCTGTATAGTCTGGCTGTCACTCTTGGCCTGGATTGCATTGTTGAAAGCAAATCTATGTCACTGACCTTACCAGTAAGGTTGAATACACCCACAGAACGTCATCCCCGTGAACACCATTTAGGAGTTCTCTGTGAGGCTTGTCACTGACACGCTAACTATGAAGTGGTGATGATAAATTGTTAGAAATAATGAATATTGAAATATGTTCCAAGAGACATTTGTACTAAGGGGTGTATAGAGGCTTAACAGATAAGCAAGCCAATTAATGCTACTGCACTTAATACACAAATATTACTTTCAGAAAGAAGATGGAATGTTCTTGGCTTTCCATTTGGAAAGCTCATTTTCAGCGCCTACCAACTGCAATGACAGACTGAACACCCAGTTGTTACAAAAAAAATAAGCTATTAATGTATGTAGCTAAATAAGGTTTTAGGATCATAACCTGAAGTATCTATTTTGAGTTTATAAGAGTCTCTTTTATTCTAAAATCAGAAAAGCATTTTGCTAAATAAGGGCTTTACTGAGAGTATTTCATGTAAACTAATTAGGTATAGGTACAGTATTGTCAATTATTATTAATTTTTATATTTATGGATAATTATCAGGTTTTTTTTTAGTGTACAAAAGGTGGCAAAGCTATATTCTCAGTAGGAGTGGGAGAAACTTTAGGAATAGCAACCTAAACCTTTTCCACAGTGCTTCCTACTCTCCCCTATTCTTTTATTGTTATAATTATGAATAACTTCAAAGAATAGTTGGGTGGGGTTTTTTTTAGTTTTGAATAAGAAAATTTTGGAACAGGGACTATACTGCATGCAAATGAATCAGCATTAAAATCTGAACTACAATTTGGAGAGAGAACAGAACTTTAAGGTATTCATCTGTGGCAATGTAAAGGAGATTAGGAGGTATCATAAAACAAAATTAGGTCTAAATTGTATAAGGTCTTGAAGAAGTTGATCTTATATTAATGCACTATTGAAGAGGTATCTGTACCTGGACTCACTGGCATGTAACAAAAGAAATTAAAGATGAAGGAGATGATTTTATCATCTGTGATTTCAATAGATTAAAAAGCTAAGATTAGCATCAGAGATACTAAAGGAGAAGTTGCAGTAACTGAGGTAAAAGTTAATCTGCCACTCATGTAACTAGTAACAATGTATGAAACTAAATAGCTCAGTAAATTTTTCAGGATTTAAGTTTGAAGCTTTTACTGTAGCTTATCTTGAAGGACATATATTCACTGCCATTACTTCACTTATGATTCTATGGGCTATTTGGTAAAGGCATTAATGCTAATCAACAAAAAATAGATTTACTTTATGTTTACATTGCAAAGGGGACATAAGAACTGGTAGAAGTAGAATTTGCAACAGTTAATGCCACTGCAGGGCAAACTTAAAAAATTAGAGTATTTCCATATGACAAAATGACTGTGATAACAGTGCATGTTAATTGAGAAGTACCAGTTTGATTTCACCCATGTAAGTACCATGACTATCAATCAAGACATCAGCTTAAGTTTCTGCTAATAGCCATAGAGCAAAACTTGTTGATTGTAAAGACCTCCTTCCTGAATTCATCTTGCCTCTTTATTAGCTTAGTTAAGCTCATGTAACTTCTTTACATTTTTTTGGAATCATGCTGAAGAACTGTTCAGCACATTTTATTGAATGATGTTAATTTCAGTGAAAGAATCACTGACTGGAGTCACAGACTCTTTGTATCACTGACATGCAGAAACTGCACTGTGATAACACTGTCCTACAGTGGCTGAAAGACATTGGTAAAAGGAACTACACTTATGCTATGTGTATGCACTGGAGCTAAGCTCTGTGCCTCTGTCCAGCTTCTCCTTATGGTGTAGTTAGAAGAGGCCTAATTTACTGGTCAGTTTTGCTAATTCCCTTCAGACCATGGTAATGCTGCTGCCTAGCAGTAGTTTTAACACCATTACAAAATGAACACAATAGTTATAGCTAATGTGTTTATAATACACTCAGTTCTAACTAAAAACCTTTCTTTGTGTTCAGTGTGTCACAAATACTAAAATACAGTTTTCCCTAAGTTGTTTTCTTTTATTTAATAAAACAGATTCATTCATAAAATCTTTTTTTTCTCTGTTTAAAAGCACTGCAAGCTGAATCTCTGTTTCTTACATTCTGAAAAGTCTGTATTTCAAAATGAGGGAGGATCTGTGTTGTGAGTAGGCAGGTTCAGCAATGCCTGCAGTTTGCTATCTAGCATCCTCATGTTTAATTGCATGAAATTAGATAAGGCTCAGGTTTAATACCAGCTGATAGAACATAAGTAAAAATGTCTTCTTATATAGTACTTTTACTGCAGTTTTTTTTAGCTAGGGCATTTTTGTGGGTAGCACATCTGGAATCTGAGATCAAATGTTTTACTGTCAGCGTGATACTAATGTGTATGAAAAAGCATGTTTTTGTACAAGTATAGAAAGTCTGTTTAATGTGTAGCTCAAACAAAACTAATGCAGCCTTACAGTGGTGTCTGTAAAGCCTCTTCACTTGTGAACAAAACTCTGTCAGTCAGAGATCACACCTCTTGCCCCTCTTAGCTGCCCAGAGCCTAAGCAGACACCTCTGCAGGTGCTGATGTAGCAGTAGAAGTTACCTGTCTTTTTCACTGGCTGGTACAGCTCAGCTGGTAAAGTGTTTCTGGCACATACTGTCTAATCCACAATCAGAGGAAAGCCAGAGCAGGTTCCAAATGATACAGAAGAACACACCAGACTGCTTATAACAGGCTACCACAGAAACTAGCTGCTGCCAAGAGGTTAACAACTGAACTTAGAAAGTGTGTATATAGGTCTCAGCTAGCTTGTCCTGGAAATAGTCCTGAGAGATCTACAGCTTGGGTGGACATTATGAGTGGAATCAACTGCAGCATGAGAGGGCTACGAACAACTATCAGCATAGCTAGATGTGAAAGAGAGTATCTGTCCTTAGCCTCAAGCCAACGATTTAAATTGCTTGTCCTGAGTGATTTTGCCTGAGGAGGATGAGAGATCAATCACAGGAGCTACTCTGCTGGAGGTTACTGCCCTCCCAGTTCTGCTGACAAAAGGCAATAATAAGCAGTTAGAGGTCATAACTGTAATAGGGGTCTTCTACCTGCATGCCAGTTGTAGAGTGATGTCTGTCTATAATCTATTTCACTGACATACCTACGCTAGCTTTAGCTTACAATATAAACCTAGGTTAATTAAAGTTATCTTCTAGGTGGCTCTGTACATAAATCCTTAAATTTCTGTGACTGAATTTGTATTTTTATTTGCACATATTTTCTGGGTGAATGTTCCTTTATATTAGTTTAGATTATTAATAAATAACGTAGTATAATTTCTCTTATGGTAACATCAAAAAAATTAGATAAAAGCACTTATTATTGTGACTTTTCTACCAAGCTTGATGTTTCTCCATTGCTTATCAATAGTATTAACTTAAGGAAGAGGCAGAAAGAGGGTGAAGAGAAACATGAAGTTGCCATTGCAAGATCTGAGCAGCTTCACTTAAGGAAAGTGATTTAAATATCTGTTCTTATATAAGCTGTTTGAAAACTGGACTTACTAAGAAAAACATACCTAATGATCACAGATAACTCTCAGCACAGTAATCAGATAATTATTTAAAATACCTCTGCCAGTATTCTGAGATAGGTTACAGATAGATTCAGTATTCATTTTCTCTGATATGCCAGAGAAGGCAACATGGTGAGGCTGTTCGTGGTTTACGTTTAAGTGCTGCATGTGCCTGTATGTGTTGATCAATGTGGCTACCCATGTACACAAGTGAACATGTATTGTATACATGTGGTTATGTATGTGCCTACTAGGAATACATGCTACTGGTTGGACCCAAGGTGATGAACCTGTGGCAGCCTTGCTCTGCTGATGTAAGATTTGGCAACTAACAATATATGTGGAAAATGGCATAGAAAGTTTTTGAAATTTAGATATAATAAAATGACTTCTCCACACAAGTATTGCGCATGCTATTTTGAATGTATGTATTAATTTTTGGAGATTACATGTAATTTCTTTCTGCATAGAATAATTTTGCTATGCATTTTTAATAAAGTATTTCTTGCACAGAGTGTTCTCAAGTACATGGTTAAGCTACATATGGTCTTAGAGTATTTTGTGTCAGTGTTCTGAAGAAGTAGACCCAGACTTGAGAGATTTTAGTGGCAATAATAATATGATCTCAGACATGTCTTAAAGATTGATTGTGGAGAAAAGACTGACAAACAAGATACGGATGATATCACTTGAAGTACAACCAGCCTTACTGCCACTAGAAGATACCCCCTGCAGTATGAAACTGCAAAAGGCTTATTGCCACTGGAAGAACCTTTGTCTTCACCAGAAATGACAATGCTACAGGAAATTAAGGTATATCTGGAATCAAGGAATTTAAATAGTTTTCCTGTATTCTTGATCCAAGTCCAAAACCTCTTGGCCTGTAACCGAATGACATGAAATCTAATTGCACACTGTGTGTATGTGTCTGAGAAAGCATAGCAATATCTTTATTAGATTAAATATTAAATTATAAATATAAATTTATTAAAGACTAATTTCCCCTTGAATAGAGGAAACTATATATTTCCTTCAATAAGCATTATAGCTCTATCATTCTTAAAATAAACAGTTGGACAAGACTTCTTAATTGTGGACAGTAATTGTATTATTTTAACATTAATTATGTTAAAACATTTTAACTTTGCTTACAGATGGGTACTGTTAGAACAAGTCCAAAGTAGGGCCACGAGGGTGATCAGGGGACTGGAGCACCTCCCATACGAAGACAGGCTGAGAAAGTTGGGGCTGTTCAGCCTGGAGAAGAGAAGGCTGCGTGGAGACCTCCTAGCAGCCTTCCACTATCTGAAGGGGGCCTACAGGGATGCTGGGGAGGGACTATTCATTAGGGACTATAGTGATAGGACAAGGGGTAACGGGTTGAAACTTAAACAGCAGAGGTTTAGACTGGATATCAGGAAGAAATTCTTTACTGTTAGGTTGGTGAGGTACTGGAATGGGTTGCCCAGGGAGGTAGTGAATGCTCCACCCCTGTCAGTGTCAAGACCAGGTTGGATGAAGCCTTGGGTGATATGGTTTAGTGTGAGGTATCCCTGCCCATGGCAGGGGGGTTGGAATTGGATGATCTTGAGGTCCTTTCCAATCCTAACTGTTCTATGATTCTATGATTCTATGTAGCTATGACTTTGTTTCATTTTTGCAGTTTGCCTGTTCAAAAAGCAGCTTTGTACAAAAAAACAAACCTTGAAATATTTAAATGTGATTCAATTAATTTATGATAGTCCCCCCTTTATGTAATTTCTGAAGTACATCTGCCATACACAAAATTAAAAGATAAGTAACATGATTACAATCAGGTTAGTGAGTCTATGCAAGTAAATTAGATTGCAAATCTATATGAGCAAAAACTGCACTTCCTAGTGAGACCATTTTGCATCACATATAGCTTAAAGTGAGTGAATTTTCAGCAGTCATATAAGATACTAACTTGAAAAATCCAACACTTCTAATAATACTGTAAATGTCCAGAAAACCTTCTTTCTGTTTGGGCACAAGCTACTTGCTGTTTCCTGATGGAAGTTTTCACCTGGTACTTAGTTAAAAACTGAACCATACATGTAGATAGACTATTGACAAAGTTGGAAGGGATAGGCCTTTAAGGAACAGAAATTTTGTTTTCACTGTGTTTGGGCACCAGGGATAAATAAAAGGATTAACACTTAAGAAGGAACATATATATACTCAAATAAAATTATATAAGCTTAAAAAAGCATGTGGCTTCATGGGGGTGCAGTAAAATAAAAAACTTTCAAGTATATATATTAAAAAATATGCTTTCCCATGAACAAATTATATAAGCCAAAACAGTTGGCTAAGTTTTAGTCCTGGGGAAGAAATTGCTTTGAAATCAGAAAACTTTTGATCGGTTTAACTCCAAAAACTTCAGGCATCTGTACATGTAAGAGTTTTAGGCATCTCATTTCAGTTTAGTTAACATGCTGTGTAACCTGAGTCTAGTTGTGCTCCAGCACACAGTACTCTGATGCTAGCAATAAAAAAGCACA
The DNA here is from genome assembly GCF_012275295.1 of Melopsittacus undulatus. Taxonomy (NCBI): domain Eukaryota; kingdom Metazoa; phylum Chordata; class Aves; order Psittaciformes; family Psittaculidae; genus Melopsittacus; species Melopsittacus undulatus. The sequence goes on from NW_022994194.1 coordinate 77,554, forward strand.
GCTGAACAGAGTTTGAAATCTTCACAGAGAAATTCCTGGGGATATCAAAATATATTTCAGCTGAATTTAATTCTAAGTTCTGTTAAAGAGTAGCAAAAAATTAATCATATTTAAATTTGGCATTTATCTTTCACTATTTTGATCTCAAAGAAATCCCCTTAAGGAGCTGCTGAGGAAAATTCACAGGAAAACAGAGGCTTATAAAAGGTGGAAGCAAGGACAGGTGGCCTGGGATGAATATAGGGATGTTGTCCAGGAAGTTAGGGACAGGGTTAGGAAAGCTAAAGCCCAGTTAGAATTAAACTTGTCTAGGGATGTTAAAGATAATGGGAAGGGATGTTATAGGTATGTAGCAGCAAAAAAAGAGACTAGGGACAATGTAGGCCCCCTCCAGAAACTTTCGGGAGAACTGGCTACACAGTATTTGCAGAAGGCTGAAGTTCTGAAAGACTTGTTTGCCTCGGTCTTCACTGGCAAAGGCTGTGACTGCACCACCCAAGTCTTGGAAGACAGACACAGGGACTGTGAAAATCTAGACCTTGGGCCCACTGTACGAGAGGATCTGGTTGGAGACCATCTTAAGAACCTGAACGTACACAAGCCCATGGGACATGATGAAATCCATCATGGGTCCTGAAGGAGCTGGCAAAAGAAGTTACAAAGCCACTGGCCATCATATCTGAAAAATCATAGCAGTCAGGTGAAGTTCCTGACAAATGGAAAAAGGGAAATATAACCCCCATTTTCAAGAAAGGGAAAATTGATGACCTGGGAAATTACAGAACAGTCAGCCTCACCTCTGTGCCCGGCAAAATCGTGGAGGAGATTCTCCTGGAAAGCATGCTAGGGCACATGAAAAACAACAAGGTGCTTGGTGACAGCCAGCATGGCTTCACTAAGGGGGAATCCTGCCTGACCAATTTGGTGGCCTTCTATGATGGGGCTACGGAAATGATGGATCGGTAGAGCAGTTGATGTCATTGGCCTGGACTTGTGCAAAGCGTTCGACACTATCCCACATGACATCCTTGTCTCTAAATTGGAGAGACATCAATTTGATAGGTGGACCACTCGGTGGATAAAGAACTGGCTGGATGGTCGCACTCAGAGTTGTGGTCAATGGTTCAATGTCTGGCTGGAGACCAGTAACGAGTGGTGTCCCTCAGGGATCGCTGTTGGGACCGGTCTTGTTTAATATCTTTGTCGGTGACATGGACAATGGAATTGAGTGTGCCCTCAGCAAGTTTGCCGATGACACCAAGCTGTATGGTTCTGTTGATACGCTGGAGGGAAGGAATGCCATCCAGAGGGACCTTGACACACTTGTGAAGTGGGCCAATGCCAACCTCATGAAGTTTAACTATGCCAAGTGCAAGGTCCTACACCTGGGTTGGAGCTATCCCAGGCACAGCTACAGGTTGGGCAAAAAGGAAATTCAGTGCAGCCCTATGGAGAAGGACTTGGGGGTGTTGGTCAATGAGAAATTGAGCATGAGCCAGCAGTGTGCATTTATAGCCCAGAAAGCCAACCGTATCCTGGGCTGCAACAAAAGGAGCGTGACCAGCAGGTCGAAGGAGGTGATCCTGCCTCTCTACTCTGCTCTTGTGAGACCTCACTTGGAGTATTGTGTGCAGTTCTGGTGTCCTCAACATAAAAAGGACATGGAACTGTTGGATCAAGTCTAGAGGAGGGCCACGAGGATGATCAGGGGACTGGAGCACCTCCCATATGAAGACAGGCTGAGAAAGTTGGGGCTGTTCAGCCTGGAGAAGAGAAGGCTGCGTGGAGACCTCCTAGCAGCCTTCCACTATCTGAAGGGGGCCTACAGGGATGCTGGGGAGGGACTATTCATTAGGGACTATAGTGATAGGACAAGGGGTAATCTTTCAAAACATGTTAATTGTCGTGGTTTAAAGTCCACACACTCCTTTGTTTCCCTCCCGCCCCACCTTCCCACTCCCGGAGGGATGGGGAAAAGAGCCGGAGGAATACAACTCCCACAGATTGAGGTAAAATCAGTCCAGCAATTAAGGTATAACACAAAATCACTACGCTACCAATAACAAATCAATGTTAGAGGAAATAAACAAGGAGAGAGAATACGATACCACCCGCCGCCAAGAGCCAAGCCCAAAAGAGAGAGCCAACCCCTCCCCTCCTCGCCAGTTTCCAGTCCCCTCCCCAAGCAGGATGTGCTGTGGTATGGAATACCTCCCCGACTAGCCCAGGCCAGGCGCCCTATCTCTCCCTCCTCCCTGGCAGAGCATGAGCTACTGCTGAACCCATGACAGTATCCACCCCTTATTCCATACCATTCACGTCATGCTCAGATCCCACATTTTCAATATACCACCATATAGATATATATATATATATGCATCTGCATACATGCAGACAGATAGAAAGAAATCATGTCTTAATACATGGACCAATCCCTATAATGCAATTGAGTCCATTTGGTCCATGATGTTAGGTTTGTAATAGTCTTTTGTAGCAGGAGGGTCTGTGTGCAGTGCTGGATTGTTGCCTGCCGATGTTAATAATTCCTTTACTGCAGAACTCATCTGGTTCTATCAAAGTTCATTCTCTGTTGGGATGATGGTTAGAGGGAAGTCAGGGCCAGTTGCTGGTGACCTGAAGACATCCAGTTGATGGACTAAAAAAAGTATTACACAGCAAGCAACAACGTATAATTAAGTTCATTGGCTGTTTTCCCCTAAAATCAAATCCCCTTGAGGTATACATCGGACTTCCCCATCTTCCTGCATTACCCACCAAGTATATCCGGGTCCTTGAGCAAAAGCAATGCCACGAGTGGGTTTGCCTTGGCCTGAAACAGGAGTAACCCAGACTGTCTTCCCTAGCAAATTTCTCATGTGCACTACAGGCACCTTGTCCCCCTCTACAATATGTAAAAGTTCTGACTGGGCTGGGCCAGCCCTGTTAGCAGATCCTCTGGTGTTGACCAACCAGGTGGCCTTTGGTAAATGTGTATCCCAATGCTTGAAAGTTCCCCCACCCATTGCTCTCAGTGTAGTTTTTAACAGCCCATTGTACCGTTCAATTTTCCCAGAGGCTGGTGCATGGTAGAGCATGTGATATACCCACTCAATGCCATGTTCTTTGGCCAAAGTGCCTATAAGGTTGTTCCGAAAATGAGTCCCATTGTCTGACTCAATTCTCTCTGGGGTGCCATGTCGCCACAAAATCTGTTTCTCAAAGCCCAGGATAGTGTTCTGGGCAGTGGCGTGGGGCACAACATATGTTTCCAGCCATCCTGTGGTGGTTTCCACCATGGTAAGCACATAGAGCTTGCCTTGGAAAGTTGGGGGGAGTGTGATATAGTCAGTTTGCCAGGCCTCCCCATATTTATACTTCAGCCATTGTCCTCCATACCAAAGAGGTTTTAATCGTTTAGCTTGTTTATTTGCAGCACATGTCTCACATTCATTAATAACCTGGGCGATAGTGTCCACTGTTAAGTCCACCTTGACTCCAAAAACCAAGGGGTCGACCTCGAGTCTCCCCTGGAGTTTTCTGCCAGAGGCTCCAGGTAGGACCATTCTCCCCAGCTGCAGTGTACAGTACATTTTTCACATCTGGACTGGTCCGGACTGGTCCAAGGGCCACTGCCTGAACTATCTCGCGTTTAATTTGCTCGAAGGCTTGTTGTTGCTCAGGACCCCATTGGAAATCATTCTTTTTCTGGGTCACATGATAGAGAGGGCTTACGATTGAACTGTAATTTGGAATGTGCATTCTCCAGAACCCCACAGCACCCAAGAAAGCTTGTGTTTCTTTCTTATCAGTTGGTGGAGACATTGCTGTTCTCTTATTGATTACTTCTGTAGGGATATGTCTGCTTCCATCTTGCCATTTTATTCCCAAAAATTGAATTTCCCGTGCAGGTCCCTTGGCTTTACTCCGTTTTATGGCAAAACCGGCTTTCAGCAGGATTTGGATTATTTCCCTCCCTTTCTCAAAAACTTCTTCTGCTGTATCACCCCACCACAATAATGTCATCGATGTATTGCAAGTGTTCTGGAGCTTGCCCTGTTCCAGTGCAGTCTGGATCAGTCCCGTGGCAGATGGTGGGGCTGTGTTTCCACCCCTGGGGCAGTCGGTTCCAAGTGAACTGGACACCCCTCCAAGTAAAAGCGAACTGTGGCTTGCACTCTGCTGACAAAGGAATTGAGAAAAATGCATTGGCAATATCAATCATGGCATACCACTTGGCTGCCTTTGACTCTAATTCATACTGCAGCTCTAACATGCCCGGCACGGCAGCACTCAATGGTGGTGTGACTTCATTCAGGCTACGATAATCTACTGTTAGTCTCCACTCTCTTTTAGACTTTTGCACTGGCCATATGGGGCTATTAAAAGGTGAGCGGGTCCTGCTGATCACTCCCTGCCTCTCCAGTCTACGGACCAGATTATGGATGGGAATCAGGGAGTATCGATTGGTGCGATATTGCCGCTGGTGCACTGTTGTGGTCGCAATTGGACTTGTTGTTCTTCGACTTTCATCAACCCCACAACTGAAGGATCCTCCGAGAGACCAGGCAAGGTGGACAGCTGCTCAATTTCCTCAGTCTCCAAAGCAGCAAAACCAAAAGCCCGTCGCTACCCTTTTGGGTCTTTGAAGTACCCTCTCCTGAGGTAGTCCATGCCGAGGATGCATGGAGCCTCTGGACCAGTCACAATGGGGTGCTTCTGCCCTTTCTTCCCAGTCAGGCTAATTTCAGCCTCTAGTACAGTCAACTCTTGGGACCCTCCTGTCACTCCAGAAATATAGATGGGTTCCACCCCTTGACAGTTCGATGGCATCAGGGTACACCGTGCACCGGTATCAACTAGAGCCTCATACTTCTGTGGGGCTGATGTGCCAGGCCATTTGATCCACACAGTCCAGTAAATACGATTGTCCCCTACCTCCACCTGGCTGGAGGCAGGGCCCCTCTAATAGTCATCGTCGTCACAATCTTGGACACCTAAGTCGTGTTGAAAGGGATTATTCTTCTTTATCACAGGAGCCGGAGTAGAATCAGCTCTTCCACTCTATCTGGGAACCTGTTCACCAGAGACTGAAGCTGCAGCTCTCATGGGGCGATCAGTCTTGGCCCTTGTTCCTCTCTTCAATTCACCCACATGTTCCTCGAAGGCTGAAGTAGGTTTTCCATCCCACTTTGTCATGTCTTCTCCGTGATCCCGCAGGTAAAACCACAGGGTGGCGCGTGGTGTGTATCTTATATATTTTCTCTCTCGAGCAATAGGACGCCTTTTGTTAATAGCTGAAATGCGTGTTGGCACACGTGAGGAGCTAGATAAATCAGACAGATCGTCCCTCAAATGTTTGAGATCCTGAGACAGTTTTTCCACAGCTGAGATGACGGAAGGGGTAAGATTGTCTTCGAATTCTCGGAGTTTATGAACCATTTCATCCACTGTTAGTGGTGCTATGTCATTCCAGGTTACCGTTGCCAATGGATGGGCATATGATGACGGTGCGTTTCGTGTAAGTTTTCACCAAATGGGTCGTGTGCATTTGACTTCATTTGGGTCATTGGGTACATTCCCATTATTTGGCTTGGTGTGGTAGATCATCTCTACGATAGCTGATTCCCTCAGGGACTGGATACCTTTGTCTATAGTAGTCCACTTGGCCGAATGACTCATAACATCATCCTTGTGTGGGAACCTTTCTTTCACAGCTGCCAAAAGCTGCCTCCAAAGACTGAGGGACTTTTTCTCTCTTGCAATTGCTTTGTCAATTCTCCCTTCTCTAGCAAGTGACCCCAGCTGCTTGGCTTCTGTACCTGCTAGTTCGTGACCATTGGCCCCATTATCCCAACATCGGAGCAGCCAGGTGATGATGTGCTCCCCTGGTTGACGGGTGAAATCTTTTTGCATATTCCGCAGCTCAGTTGAGGTCCGAGATCGAGAAGTCACCTCTTCTTCGTCGTGTGATGATGACCCCTGATCAGATACTAGACCAGGTAGTGGATGAATAGTTTCTTCATCCTGCCTCTTCCTTCTTGCCTCCTTTCTGTTTTTTCTCTTGTGTACAGGAGCAACCGATATTGGTACGAATTGGTCCTCTAGTTCAGCTGCAGTGATTATCACTGTAGTTTGAGTAGCAACTGTATTTGTTGCTGGGGTAGCTGCACTGTCTGTCGCAGTCGAGTGTTTAATAGCCGCTGTACTCGTTACTGGGGTAGCTGCACTGTCTGTCGCAGCTGAAGTTTGGGTAGCAACTGTACTTGCTTCTGGGGATGGTGTAGCTGCTATACTTGGAGTTGGAACAGCTGTGCTGACTTCTGTGTTGCTCTCAGATCCAGGGGCATTTTTTTTTCTTTTTGAAGGGGTTGGGTAGTGTCGATCAAGGCCCTATAAGCATAGGCCAAGCCCCAGCACGTTGCTGTAATTTGTCCATCTCTGGTATGGCCAGGACGACAACACACCTCATTTAGCTGTTTTACTAATTCTTCCGGATTCTTCACTTGTTCGGGAGTAAATTCCAAGTACTGGAGGGGCCCACTGACCTAGATGCTTGCCCATACTATCCCACACACCCTGCCACTCATGACTGTCCAGCCTCTGGGAAGATCTCCTGGTCCTCCTATTTCGTCGTTTAACCCCAATACAGGACCAGACCTGACTCCGCTTAACTCTTGAAATCAGATGAAATAACTGTGAGCAAAACACACTCTGTATGCGTACTACTATGGTGATCCCCATCACAATCAGCATACAAGTCTCAACAGTATTAAAAGGCCATTCAAGAACTTCAAAACCCTCAAATGATGTTGTAGACCATCTGGAGAGAGCACTGGGAGGATAGCAGAATGTCTCCTTCACAGGTTGACCACCCAAGAAGGAGAAAAAAGATGTGAAATTCCCAAGCATTTCTATTATATACCTCCCAAAATATAAAGTTGGTGACCATACCAGGAGCATAAACCAAATCAGTTTCATGATTAATGCTTCTATTGTATTACAAGTCATTAACATAAAGTACAATGAGACCAGAACCTTAGCCCAAACCCCATACTTGATAAACACTAACACAGCTAATATATATGACAAGTAATTGGTAAAAACCTGAAACCGTGAGATCAGGAGAAAAAACTGTGAGAGCCAATAAAACAGCATTGTGACAAATGACTATAAATCCTGTCAGATTTGTTGTTATTTCGTGGGTTCATGCCCCACGTTGGGTGCCAAAAAATGTCGTGGTTTAAATTAAATCTGCACAGTTCCCCCTTTGTTTCCCCTCCCCCCCCCTCACCTTCCCACTCCCGGAGGGATGGGAAGGAGAGCCAGAGGAATACAACTCCCACAGATTGAGGTAAAATCAGTCCAGCAATTAAGGCATAACACAAATCACTACCGCTACGAATAACAAATCAATGTTAGAGGAGACAAACAGGGAGAGAGAATACGATACAACCCGCCAACAGGAGCCCAGCCCCGAAGAGAGAACTCACCCCTCCCCTCCTGGCCAGCTTCCAGTTCCCTCTCCAAGCCCAGCCCGGAGGAGAGAGCTAACCCCTCCCCTGCTGGCCAGTTTCCAGTCGCCTCCCCGAGCAGGACGTGCTGTGGTATGGAATACCTCCCCGACTAGCCCAGACCAGGTGCCCTATCTCTCCCTCTTCCCTGGCAGAACATGAGCTACTGCTGAACCCATGACAATATGTTTGCCACAGTCAGCTTCACCTGGGTTTTACACCCACACTCTTGCCTGTGGGCCCTGTTAAGGGCAGGTCTAAGGTACCAAGGCTCAGCCTTGTCTCTTATTCTGACTTACCGAACAGTTTTCTTGCTTAGTCTATAATCCTACATTATAGGACGCCTTGTCTCAAATCCTGTTTCCAGTTGTGTGCCTTGGATGGGTCTTTGACTCAAGTTACGAGTAGCTTTGTCTCTGTCTTTTGCTAGTCCTACTGCACTTGTTGGTTGGAGTTCATTACTTCAGCCTTCCTGGAAGCCTTAGCTATCTGTGGAAGCTGCTGTTGTCACCAGTCTGTCCCTGGTTAGGTACTATCCAACTGTGCCTTTGTTGGATGAGCCTGTGCTGGATCGCTAGTTCATATTTCCTCCCCTTCCTTGGGGAGGGACTCTACTCCTTGGTAGCAACCTGGGTGGTAGGGAAAATTCTGGGGAGAAGGAAAAGCAATGCCCTGGTGAATTTTGGTGCCCAGAGAAGTCAACTTTTCGGATGATATCTAAAGTAGTTACCATATTTTTGCCTGAGAATCAATCATTATTTAGAGGTTTGTGGTTGTTTCTTTAGAAAGAACTGGTTAACTTTTCTTGAACTATGTAATTAACCATAGTTCAACCACTTTTAATTATAAAGACAAGAGAGAGAATCATGTAAAATGAGACATTATTTTACTTGCGCTTAAGATGTGCTTTTCCTGAGCTCTTTTTCTCATCAAGCATCCTGACCAAAATGATGTCCCACAGTTTTTTAAAAGTTATTTAAGAAAACTCCTGTGTCTGCTTCTGTGTATTTTTATATCTGGTCATAACAACAAAGCTCCATAAATACTTCCTAGGTTTCTGGTGCTTACATTCAAACCACGCTGCAGTCCTATCTGATTATACAAGTTAGTTTCTTTCTGTTATTGCATTTTATTTTTGGTAGTGTGCTTTTTTTTTTTTGTTACGCCCTGTAAAAAGAAGCTTTACTGTTCTTTTAACATTTACTAAACACTTAAATTGAATCCTGTTTTACCTATCCTCCGATCTACTGGCATGTTCCAGAGTGAAAACTTGTCTTTGAAAACACATTAATGAAAATATTCCATGCCTTTTAAGCAAGAGAATGAAAAGACTTCTCTGAAAAATGTAGACAGTTAAAGAAACAAAATCTAAGTTTTCCAGCACTATGCAAGAATAAAGATAATTGTATCTTAATCTAGCTAGGTGAAGGGGGGGGGGGTCAAGGGGGAAAGAAAAATGCATCCCACAAATACTTAGAAAATTAGAAGCTAATTGAAAAACAGTACTTGTTCCAAAGTGAAGGTGTAGTGTATATCCTGTGAAAATTAATACATGATAATCAGGCAATTGAATTCTTCCCTAATAGAATTAGTAGGTAATTTATCTTCTTACTCAGCTTTTTCATTGTGTAAATCAAACATGGACTTATGTTTTTAAGCTAACATGCAAGTATACCTGAATAAATTACAGTAAAAATTACTTTCAAGTCAATCGATTAGATATGTAAGACCTTTTTTTTTCACATTAAAAAAGTATGATCTTATTAGATGTTGCAAGAGGCAAAAAAAAGCCTTAAAATGCAGAAAGTTTAAAAACCCAAATAATTTATAAAATATAGGGGGCAAAATGTGTCTTTTACTGGTGATAAATCAGTATGCAAGCTTTTAAAGGATTCTTTGATCTGATCAAAGGAGCTGGGTGTTTCTAATATTTCTGTTCAAATTCTCAAGTGACAAGAAGGGCAATTAGGGAAGTTGAATGACTTACTGCTTCAGGGGTGTAATAGACAAAACTGCTGAAACAAAATAAAAAACTATGAAAGTGAACAAAAATATCTGGTTACTTGAGGTAGACACAATCATGCTCAAGACTTGCACATTTTGAACTGTATTAAGGGGTTGATGAGAAACAAATTTAACAATATATACTACAACTTTCCATTTTCTCGCCTTGTTTATAAAATTATTGAGATTTTCTAACTAAACATATTCTTGTTGCAGAAAGAATCTTAAAACAGGTTCATACATCTGAACATTTATTAACAGAGTGTGTAGCTGATAACATATCTCAACTGTAACTGTGAAGACTACCTTGGAAGAAATGAGAGAGAAAGAAAGAAGGGAAGGGGAAAATGCCAATGGGGAAAGGGAAAAGCAATAATGGGAGGGAAGGAACCTGGAGGAGCATCCTCCCCTGTGGGGTTCCTCCAGGTATGGGATGTGCTATGATTTTCACCATGCTTAGTATTACTTTCTTTTCAGTGGGACCTGCTCAAACTGCCCATTGGTAATTGTCATTTCTGATACCATTTCTTTTAGAACTGTTTGGAACATAAATGTTGTATATTTACTGGCTATTAAGTTCTTGTTCACATACACTATTTGCTATTATTTTTAAAAAATTTCAGTGACTACTATCTACTTTGCTGTGCACTGTGTTTGGCTTTCTTGAGTACAAAGAAAAATGTGCAAAACAAAAAATGAAAGGGGATGAAGAAATGTGATTCTTATGCCAGTGGTAATTGCTTCCCATGAGAACCTGCCTTGACAATAATATTAGGATTTTGCGGGTTCAAGTCCCTGAAACCAGCAGCACCAGAACAGCAGCATGAGAACACATGGGAATATGACTAGAAAAACACTGCAACAATAGTTTATGTGCAAAGTTACTGTAAATAGCAAGCCCTGTATTACTGAGTACAAGGCATCTCAGGCACTGTACAGACATACCCTTTGTCTTTTCATTAAATCATCAAAAGCCACTTTTGCATTAGTTGGATGACAATTGTGTGTGTGTGATGTTGAAGTAGTTATAAAAACTGTAGAAACTGAAGAAATAGATTTTAAGCTTTTACTCTAAATTCATGAGGCTCCCACAAACACCCCAGGCCTATTTAAAAAGTTAGCCACAGCATATGGAACATATAGAATGTTGGTTTCATTTCCGTAATAGCTAAGAAACATAAAGTAAATAGAAACGGATCTTTTAGCAGCTTGAATTTGTGTTCCACTGAAGACCAAAAAACAGAACCGAAATATTAAAAGTGAAACCAGTAAAGCTTCATTGTAGATTGAAACCATTATATCATCAGATTAAACACCGTCTAGGAGATTTTGGAAAACCAACTGCTAGTGTTGAAATTGCAACACTCTATGGTTGAGGAAATAAAGTTACAAATTGAAATTGCAACATGGTATAGCTCAAATAACAAATTTAAAAATGTATTATGTGAGGAGATTAGTGAGAAGGATGAATCTCTTCACACTGCAAAAATACAGTAAACAACAGACATATATCTCTTTTTTTCTTATGAAGAGCATGTCAGTGAACACCAAATAATATTCTGTGATGTTTCAGTGAAGAACATCTTGTCCACTGTTGAACCCTGTTTAATCAAACCCTGATCATACGCTCTAGAAGTTATTCACTTTCACCATGACTTGCCTTAACAAGAACAGACAACAATTTTAAAACCTTCAGAAATTACATCATTTCTTGAATCCATTAAAATTATCTTCCTGAAATAGCTCATTGTTAAAGGGATGACAAAGTACCCCCTGCTGACCAGCTCCTTTTTTCTAATGTACACATATGAGTAACCTAGGAAAGATTGTAGGAATCATGTATTAATGATGTCCTCATTAACCAAGAAAAAAAATATGGCTCTCATGAAATTTAGAAATTGCAAAATTTTGAAGTTTTGTTTTCTCTTTAATTTTCAAAGTTGCCGATCTCAGTGTAGCATTTGACAGATTATATAGTTGATTTCCCTGCCAATGTATCTGTAATACTCATAAACTACTTGAGGAAAAGACTATTTTAAAAATATGTATTTATAAAATATCTACCTTAATAGAATCTGATCAAAGACTGTGTTTCTTCAGTATCTGTGAATAACTGGGGTAGTAATAATGAGCTTTATGAGTTTTCAAAAAGTCACAACATTCAAAGAAGCATTTTTATTCATCTTTGACAACTATGTGTT
>NW_022994195.1:0-88587 GCF_012275295.1 Melopsittacus undulatus
CCCATTTGAGTGAAGAAACAGCATCTGTGACTGCCATTATCAGCATCACTTCCTGTCATGGGTTCAGCAGTAAGCTCATGCTGCTGCCAGGGAGGAGGGAGAGATAGGGCGCCTGTCTGGCTAGTCGGGGAGGTATTCCATACCACAGCACGTCCTGCTCGGGGGAGGGGACTGGAAGCTGGCCGGGAGGGAAGGAGTTAACACGCCGGGCTGAGCTCGGGGAGGCAACGGGAAGCTCGCTCTGGGGTTTCCGGCTGCTGGCCTCGTGGCGGCGGGTGGTATCGTATTCTCTCTCCCTGTTTGTCTCCTCTAACATTGATTTGTTATTGGTACCGGTAGTTATTTCTGTATACCTTGATTGCTGGACTGATTTTACCTCGATCTGTGGGAGTTGTATCCCTCCGGCTCTCTTTCCCATCCCTCCGGGAGTGGGAAGGTGAGGGGGGGGGGGAAGGGAACCAAAGGGGGAACTGTGCAGATTTAGTTTAAACCGTTTTTATCTCAATCTGTGGGGGCTACATTCTTTGGATTCTTCTTCCTAACTCTCCGGGAGTTGGGGGACTTGATTTAAACCACGACATTTTTTGGCGCCCAACGTGGGGCCCGAGGTTTGAGATAAGAACAGATCTGAGCGGATTTATAGTCATTTGTCACAATGCTGTTTTATTGGCTCTCACAGTTTTTTCTCTTGCTCTCACGGTTTCAGGATTTTACCAATTACTTTTCATATATATTAGCTGTGTTAGTGTTTACAAGTATGAGGAGAAAGCAAGGTGCGGTTTTTATTTAACCCCAGAGCGAGCTTCCCGTTGCCTCCCCGAGCTCAGCCCGGCGTGTTAACTCCTTCCCTCCCGGCCAGCTTCCAGTCCCCCCCCGAGCAGGACGTGCTGTGGTATGGAATACCTCCCCAACTAGCCCAGACCAGGCGCCCTATCTCTCCCTCCTCCCTGGCAGAGCATGAGCTACTGCTGAACCCATGACACTTCCGTACCCTCAGGCATTCACCCATGTGCCCTTTCTTCCTTGTGTGGATCTCCCACAGTGGTGACTCTGCTCTCTGAATCCTCCTCCTGCTCTCAGTGCTGTCACTGTTTGTCCTGTGACAACAGAAACATCCACCCAGCAGGCAGCTCCTGCTCCAGGCTCCATGTCGCACCTCAGAAAAGCCTTCACCCACCCCACCTTCTCTATTCTGCTCCAGGTGAAGGAAGACTGACAGGCAGTTGACTGTGCCATTCATATAAGTCACATCCTTGCTGTCCCAAATCTCCTAACTATAGGTTTGTCTGTGTTTCAGTGGAGAAATATCTGATGCCCATTGCTCTGTGATGGAAAGCTTTCCCAGGAATGCAGCATAAACTCTTAATGCCCTTTCCTTCAAGTTATGCATTCAAAGTCAGTATTGTGATCTTTTCACATAGACAAAAGCAGCATCACATCTTTCTTTTTTTGTTTGTTTTTTGTTTGAAGATTTCTTATTATGTGACTTTCAGTATCAAAAAAAAATTTCTTATAACTGCTTCTGTCCCTAGTTTTGGGAAAATACGTTTTTCTCTCCAAAAGAACTTGTATAAACCAAAGCTGAGATAGCAATGCTGGCAAGAGGATAGCCACTGAGCAGTATTTCTTTATCCATTTGCATATGATACAGGAGCAGATAATAATTATCTTTAATGTACTGTATCTACAGTTCCAAAAGATTTGAAGAAAATTTCCTCCAAGTAAACATTGGTCTGCAATACTTCTATAGTGTTAGTCAATACTAAAACTATCCGTTGTTTATTATCAATTCAGGTGTGTTTTAAAATTCTGCATGGAATTCAGGTTCCAAGTTTTGCTTTTTCCCCTCATATATAATATTAACTACACAATATTACTATACAATATTAAATACACAGCCTATACTATAGCCCCATCCAGTATTTCATCATGTATGTTGGCTAAATGTGACATAGAATATGCTAACCAGAAAAATAAGTCAATTAAAAATAAAGGATAATAGTCACCCATATTTGCTACCTCTACAGATGGGAACCTGTCCTTACCATCAGTGTTTGGTACAGCAACACAATGAGCAGGCTAGAGATGCCTCCCCATGCACCAGCATCAGTCCCTGCCCCAAAATGCCCATAAAATAGTGGACGCAGGCCAAGGATTCCCATCTCCCAGGAGGCAGAGACTCACTTATCCTCACAACACCCACCCCTCCAGCCCCAGAGACCATATGAAGAGCGAAGGGAAAACCATGAATCACCCCACTCACTTGTCTGCAGCTCCACAGCCAGCTCCAGCTGGGATATCAGGCATATCTCTGGGTGGCAGCCCAGTGAGTCCAAACCCAGCTCCCTCAGCAAACGGAAGACATGGTGCTGGCCAATGGCCCCTTCTCTGAGCAAAGTCTGAAGACAGTGGAAGACGCAGACTGAAGAAGATGGCAACATTAGCTCCTGGGGTGGGAACCAACGTGCCAGGCACACATCTGTAGGTGTGTTGAGAGGTGAGGGACATAGTCAGGTATCTAAACTTGCAAGCATAATGTATGATTTTATGAAGTCAGGCTCTTCATGCCCTCAGGGCTGATGGGGAGGGTGGGGGGAACCCCAGGGACAAGGAGCTGTTGGGGCTGAAATCCCACCTTCTGGCTGAGGTGAGAAATTCCTTCATGAAGGTGCTCCTGATGCTATTGGCTTGCATGGGCAGAAACAGCCCCGGGCTCCTAACGTGATATTGGAATGCAATTGCTGTCTAGCTTCTGAGGGGTTTACCCATATTTGAACATTTTAGTAGGGGTGTCTCTAGATCCCTCCTCCCCCACACCCCATCTGTCTTGTCATTCAACATCTGTTGCTCTGCAGTCAGTCTGCTTTGATACAGGCAGTTTCTTTAGTCCCTATCAACAGTGGATGGCTGTGTGGATTCAGCCGACGTTTCTTGCAGTTATCAAGATGGCTGGAAGTAAGATTCTCTCAATCCCAGAGCTGGCAAAGAGCTTCACTTGAGCCCATCAGCCAGCCTGAAGCCACACAAGTGGTATCTGAGGGAGGCCAGCCAGAAAGACCCCACATTTCCCAGTTGGTCCTGCATAGCCCAAAGAGATGTCTTAACTGATCATACCGAACTTAAATTAATCTTGATATAATTAACACAATGCCTGCCTTCATTTGCTTGCTGCAAAAGTACAAATATTTAGAAGGGCTTCATCTAAGGGACCTTCCAGGTTCTTGGTAAAGCCTCCCCTACTGTCTCCAGGCACATCCACTGCCTAAGAGAATGAGTCACATACCTTTGCCGTAGGAAACTAGTGTGCCCATTGTGAAAAAAACTGATGCAGTCCCTTGTCGTTAAAAGTCACAGGGTCACTACTGGGCAATGATTGCGGTTTAACAGCCTGTTTTATACCAGAGGACGAGAGGGGAGTATCGCATATGCCTCGAGGAACTTCACCATCGCTAGCCTTGTACAGTCAGGGTTTGACTGCGCCCCAGCACTAAGCAACATGGATGAATGCACAAACAAGACCCAAATGCTAATCCAAGCCTCTTCAATGACACATCACCAATTCTGCTTCCATCTCAGACAGACATGGGTGATGCTGCTCTTCCTGCCCACTTCTGTTACTGATCCTGTGTGTTTACCTATGGAAGCCTATGGGGCACCTCACTCCACCCTGCCTAGAGGTGGACTCGCAAGGGCTACATACACAGCCACCAGGACATCAGGCACATCAGTCTGGGGTAAGGCTGGAAAGAAGGGCACAAACTGTTTCATAACTAGGATGGGGAGCTTTACTGACGGTGAGAATTTGTT
The DNA here is from genome assembly GCF_012275295.1 of Melopsittacus undulatus. Taxonomy (NCBI): domain Eukaryota; kingdom Metazoa; phylum Chordata; class Aves; order Psittaciformes; family Psittaculidae; genus Melopsittacus; species Melopsittacus undulatus. The sequence continues at coordinate 3,808 of NW_022994195.1, forward strand.
GGGAGAAATTTATCCTGAATGCTAAAAAAATCTGAACGGATCATTTCCCTCTCTCTGCTACTGTTATACACCACACCTTTTTTCTGCTTTTGCTTTCACCTATGTCTTATGTCAAATAAGATCATCCTCTGTCTCTTTTATATTCACAAACTGCATGAATTCTATTATGACAACACTGAATTTCATTGTGTCGTTTGTTGCTGATCATTTGCCGCATGCAGTGGGAAATTTTTCTCTTTCCCACCACAAAACAGTGACATGGATACAAAGCTAAACATCCATTCTGCACAGTACTATAAACCACTGGTGGGTTTTTTCCAGCTGGTAAAAAAACATCCAAATGATCCTCATTTCCCACAGAATGGAGCTCCCTTTCTCCTGCTAGCCCTCTGAGCAGAAGGATGGACTCTGCCCTACTCCCAGTCTTCCCAGCCATAACCAGTGGCCAGAGAGGACAGTGTGACTGTCAGCTGTCTGTGGAACCAGCTCCCCACAGGAGGCCACAGGTCCCTAGGGGCACCCTGGCACCAAGTGCTCTCTCAGCAACCCAGCAAGTGTAGGGCTGGCATGGCACAGCATCATCTGGGCCACTAGAAGTCCCAAAAAAGCAGCACAGACATATGTTTCTGGTCAAATTCCTGACAGCCCTGCATATGTCCATACCCATTATTCTGCCAGATACTTTCTGATGGAAGTATCTCACTATTGCCTTCAGCGAAGCAGCACCATAGGCTGGAAGCCAACTGCAAATTCAGGAAGGAGGTTCCTTGAGGTGCTGGGTTTGCGGGCTGCAAAACACGATCACCCATGTCCAGTCCCACCACTGCTCCAGGGCTAATCCTGTACTGGTAAACTCAAGGGATTTATATGATCACAAACCACCAGGATATTGTTTTTATGTACCATCTGGGCCCACTTGTCTAAGGATGAGCATGAGAAGAGCTACCTCTCTGTCCTGAGTTCAGCAGTAGCAGTCATTTTTCTCTTCCTTAGTAGCTGGTACAGTGCTGTGTTTTTGACTTTCAGCCTGGGAACAGCACTGATAACACCGATGTTTTTAGTTACTGCTCAGTAATGTTTACTGTGACCAAGAACTTTCTGAGTCTCATGCTCTGCCAGGGAGGAGGGGAAACCAAGAGGAAGCAGAGACAGGACATCTGACCCAAACTAACCAAAGAGGTATTCCATACCACAGCATGTCATGCCCACTGTATAAACTGGGGGCATTTACCCAGAAGGGCTAGATAGCTGCTCAGGTCGGGCTGGGTATTGGTGAGCGGGTGGTGAGCAGTTGTATTCTCTTCCCTTGTTATTTTCCTTATCATTATTATTACCCTAATGGTTTGTGTTATACCTTAGTTACTGGACTGTTCTTATCTCAACCTGTGGGAGTTATGTTCTTTCAGTTCTCCTCCCCATCCTTCCAGGAGTGGGTGGAAGGAAGGAGGGAAATGAGTGAGCAGCTGCATGTTTATAGATTGCCAGCTGGGGTTAAACCACAACACTCCTTTCAAAAGGAGCTATGCAGTCAAGCATCCTCTCTCACAGCTAAGGTGTCTTAGGTGTCACAAACACTGGTGGATAAATACAGGCAAAACAAGATCACCTCCCTGCATCCCTTCCCTGCACCTCACAGTTTGAGCAAGGCACCAAAGCAGGGTTTGGTGAGCTGCCGAGGCACTCAGATGTGCAGACACATTAGCACACACACTCCATCAGGGACTAGTTGCATGCTAGTGTCCTACAGCCTCTTCTTGTGATATCTTTGTGACAAATGTCCCTGTGATCTCTGTTCTCCACACTACCCAAGGCAGCAATAACTTGTTACCACCTTTCCTTCAGTTGGCTGGGTGAAACTTTGGGAACTAGACTGTACTTTCAGTGAAACCCGTAAAGAAACAATTATTAAATAACAGAACTTAAACATTTCCAAAAGAAGTTAGAAAACAGATCTCTTTATTAGGAACAAAATCAAAATGGGGAAAAGAAAACCATCAAAAAAGAACAATAGCTGGACATGAACACATAGAGTTAAAGGAAGAACACAGGCTGCACTTCTCACCTCACAGTAACAGAAACCTTTGCCCTGCATTTTCAGCAAGGAAGGACAGAAAACCAGCCATGTCCTCGTAGACATATGTCTCATAAAGCCATGTGCCCTATAAAGCAATCTTGAGTCTCAGATTCCTGTTTCAATGGGAAAAATGCTTCCTGGACTGGGGTTACACTAATGGTGGTGAAGTGCTAATAGGGCACACCAGCCTTCCCAGGGCTGACAGAAGCAAGGCAGCACTAGGACAAGCTGAAGGTAGGATGCACCAGCTCAGCAGGACAAGGGTGGCCCTACTCTGCCACCCTCAGCACCCAGAATGCTGCTGGCTTCTACTTCAGAGCAGCCCAAAGAAACGTTCCCCCTTCAAAGCACGTAATGGAGTCGACTGTCCCCTGCGTGCCCCTGGCAGAAAGTGCAGAAGAGATGCAAAGCTGACTGTCGTCCGATTTTGGTGACAGCAGCCCCTGTTCACCCAGCTTCACTCACTGCCACTGTGCTGCTTACAGGCAGCTGCCACCCCAAGCACTTGGCATCACATTTTTGTCATTCAACTCACAGCCTTTGAGGAATGTTTGCACTGAAAGGAGCTAGAACAGCACCATGAGGAAAAGAAATACTATCTTCCTCTTACTGTGGAAAAACCTGATTCCTATGACAGCCTTAAAAAGCAGAGAGGCTGAATCACCACCAACACAGCACACGAGATCCAAACGTATTCTAAACAGAGTGACAAGACAAGGAAACAAGAACAACCACCTATGGCTGGGCGTCACAGGTGCAGAGCTTTGCCATGTACACAGACATGCAGACTTCAGGTGAGCATGCAGCAGTCCCACCAGCTCCCCCGCCTGGGAGAGAAGTGGCTTCAGCTGGGTTTTGACTTTGCTGGGGTACTTGCAGACCTTGTTGGGTGACATTTACAAGGCATACCTCAAATCTGTTTCTAAGGGATTCATGGCGCAATATTAGCACAATATAAGAGAAGAACAAAAAGGAGAGAGAGGGATGCAAGAAGGGAAGAGAGGAATGCAACACACACTTCCCCACTCCTTTCAGCCTCTACCTGTACCACATCTCCTTTTACTCTACCATGCCTTTCTAGCCCACAGGGCTAGGTTAACACCAACATGTCTCACTTCCAGCTACCAAAATGCACTCATACAGTAAATACCTTGCTCTGGCAGCTCATCTGCAGTACTCCTTGTGCTCCGAGAGCCCTGCAACCCTGGGCAGCTTGCCAGGGACTCAGCTACCTGCTGCCTGGGACAGAGCCTTTTCCCTCTCCTTACCTCATCCTTCTTCCCTGCAAGTCTACCCCAGCTGCTCTACTTGCAAACCTCCTCTGAGCAGAACAGGACATGTGTAGCAGTAAGACTTGCCTAAGAGAGTTTGTGAATGGCTCCTGCCTCCTGCCTGTCCAAGTAACACAGCACTGAAAAAGCCTACATGTACAGGCAGATGGCCTGCTTTATCAGCTTGCAGTAGCTAAATCATTACACTAAAGGCTCTAATGCTTGCACTGATGAACGATCTCAGCGTTATAATCAACATTTCTGACAAAATTACACACCCCAGGCCCCCTCCTGCCACAAGCAAGCTAGTGATGGAGCTGTTTTAACTCACAACCTGAGCAGTGAGGTTCTGGTGAAAGCCATTACAGGGAGTCAAAAGGCAAGCAAGCCAACATCACCTCCTAAGGCCTGCACACAGCAGTCCCTGCCACCACCACCACTCCTGGTCCCAAACAGCAAGTGGTGACCAAATCATAAAGGGACTAGAGCTCAGAGGAGTGATTCAGATAGACACCAAGCACAGCAGATACCTAGCTGAGACCTCCATTGAGCTTTGTTCTGAGGGCCTGTGAAAAATGCCTTGAAATCTCTGAAGGAGGGGCTTTCTCAGGAAATCTCTGGCAAGTTCTTGTTTTGTCTGGGACTGGAAGGCCATCCCAACCTGCCTGCCATGCCTGCCCCTTGAAGGAACTGCTGGCTGTGAGAAACATGGCAAGGCATAAGGTGGCAAGAAGCGGAGGAGCTGCCTTGTCTCATTTCAGGCTGCCCTCTAGGGCTCCACAGTTTACCTGCAGGTCTATTAAGAGGCAAAGCATCAATGAGCTGCCCAGTTTTGTTTGGTAGAGAACCTGTTAGCCCACAGCAGTGTGGCCTTCAAGCCAAGCATCTGCTTTTCCTTGTATACATATTTATTTTTTTAAATGAAGTTAGCAGGCCTGACACCTCATGCCTTTCCCCTGCTGAAATTTCCTGGACTAATTCTTACACATAGCGGGACTATGGGATGCAAAGGACAAGTATTGTAGGCTTTAAGGCAGGGTAGAACAGCAAGCATGGCAGATCAGTCATCACTTGGATCTAGGAAACAGTCTGAGGGATTTTCCTGGCTTTCCATATCAACTATGACCTCTGGGTCTGGCATTTGCTCAGCCTCCATCTCCACTGCCAAGTTTTCTTCCACAGGTGGCTGAGGCTCAACATCTTGGTCAGTCTGGGCAGCATCTGGAGAAGAAGGGAGAGGTGGTTTTAAATGCCTGCACTATGCTCACCCTTGTAAAAACCCTTCCCCAGCCCCTGATGCTGCTGGCTGCCTAACCCTCTCACTCCCCACTACCCAGGTGTCTGCAAGCAAAATTTCAGTCTTCTTTGTAACTACTCATTTATTGAGTTGTCCGTTATAGCTTTAGACACTTTGGTGTCCCAAATATATAAAAATAGTAAAGCCAAATCTACTCAGTTACATCTGAGTAATTAAAGCTAGGAAACAACATACATTTAATATATTCTCACCTGAACACTTTAAAAACACCTCTGCTTTTTACCTTTTGGTAGAAAATTTGAGTGTGAGATACAGTTTAAGTATAATATTAAACAATTACCTGACTTACTTTTTTTTCTTTCTTGCAATATATCCATGAGTAGTATTTAATATTTTGAAAGCCCAGCAAAGCAGCATCCAAGGTTAGACATAAAACATAGCTGAGCTGTTGAGAGGATGTGCTTGGTACAGTGGAAGACACCAGAATTGGAGACAGCAGTACTGAGACAATGCTATGACCTCCAGTTCATGATGTCTCTGCTAGGCCTACTTCAGGTGATGATAGTGCATTTCTGGGTAAGATGTTGCCAGCATGCACATTTGTGAAAAACAATTGAGGAAAACATAATACAAAAAAGTGAAGTATTAGCATCAAGCACTTACAGAACAGGAGATTTCTGAAGGGTTTTTACCACTGCACTCTCTTGACCATGCACTTGCTGAAGTAATGGGATTTTAGTTTTGATTCCTTTGAAGGATATAAAGCATGATCGTATTCCCACTTTAGTCCCCAAATTAACAAACCTCATGAGGTTCAACAAGGCCAAGTACAAGGTCCTGCAGCTGGGTCAGAGCAATCCCAATCACTAACACAGACTGGGAAGAGAATGGTTGAGAGCAGCCTAAGGAGAAGGACTTGGGGGTGTTGCCGATGAAAAGTTCAACTTGAGTCAGCTTCGGTGTGCGCTCACAGCCCAGAAACCAAGCATGTCCTGTGCTGCATCAAGAGGAGCTTGAGCAGCAGGTTAAGGTGATTTTCCCCCTCTGTGCCATTGTGATATCCTACCCACAGTCCTGCTCTCAGCTCTGGGGCCCCCAGGAAAAGAACATGAACCTATGAGTCCACAAGAGGGCCAGGAAGATGATCTGAGGGCTGGAGCACTTCTATTATGGAGACAGGCTGAGAGAGCTGGGGTTGTTCAGCCTGAAAAAAAAGACTCAGGGGAGACCTTACAGCAGTCTTCCAGTACCTAAAGGGGGCTTACAAGAAATATGGAGAGGGGCTTTTTACAATGGCACGTAGTGACAGGACAAGGGGAAATGGCTTTAACTGAAAGATGGTAGATTTAGAGTAGATACTAGGAAGGAATTCTTCCCTGTGAGGGTGCTGAGGTGCTGGCGCAGGTTGCCCAGAGAAGCTGTGGCTGCCCCATCCCTGGCAGCGTTCAAGGCCAGGTTGGATGGGGCTTGGAACAACCTGTTCTAGTGGAAGGTGTCCCTGCCTGTGGCAGGGGGTTGGAACTGGATGAGCTTTAAGGTCCGTTCCAATCCAATCCATTCCATGATTCCATGAAATACATGAACCTCCAACTTTTATTGGATTTAGCTGTCTTTACAGATCAGCATATTCGTGGACACTTTCCTGGAGATGACTGCTTAGAAAAACAATGCTGAGTCTTATAAAATGTTACTGATGAGAAGGAAGGGGAAGGAGGCATGATAAAATTGCAGGAAATATGCTAGGTTTTGAGGGGGGTGCTGGTTTTGAGACCTGTGTTTTAGCACGAGGTACTGGAACAGTCTGCAGGCTGCCGGCGTACCCTGTGTGGGATGCTTGTGGGATGGCTGCCATTACACCTCATGGCTGTGTGAGTGCAAGAGTCACTCCTGTGTAGAAGCCAAGCATGAGTAAGGTACTGAGAAATGACCTGCTGCAACTCCTGTTCTGTGGACACAATGTAGCACCTTCCAAGCATGTACTCACCAAGGGAGTCACAGGCCCCTCTCTATAGTCAGCTCCTACCCTATCAACCACACACAGCCCTTTTGTCCTTCAACCTCCTAAACAAGCTATCTGTCCAACATAAATCAACTCACTGGACCCACCAGGCTTTGGAGGACAGTCAATTTGGGCAGCTTGAGCCTCAACATGGTCTCCACTGGGGGGGCTCTTCACACTTTCACTGGAGATCATAGACATTATTAGTCTGTCATCCTTCTCCTCCTCTGCAAAACCAAAACCGGAAACTTGAAACAAAGAGGTCCCACACATCACAGCAGCCTCAGCACATCCATTGCAAGGCCAGACCACCAACACATGCTTGTATCTCCTCCTCATGCAGCACTGGCTCCATTCCCAGAGCAGACAGATGCCATGTACAGTGGGCCAATGGCAACCTGTCAGAGACCAGCTTGGGCATGCTGGCAGGATCACAGCTTGAGGTGACGTCACTGGGCACAGGGAGATTGCAGTCAGGGACTGGTGTTGACAAACGACTGCCATCAGAAGCCTACAGGTCATATCAGGATTAGATATGAGTGAGACCCAATTTCCTTGCCCATAGAAGAGATTCTGTTGTTTCTTTCTTTTCAGGAGCACATGGTGGCAAGTGTGAGGTGAAAAAACAAAAAGCAAGGTTTAGTTCCACACCCTGGTGGGCACAATAGTTGCCCATCAACATGCAGCTTTCTGCTCCACCAGGACAAGGGAGGACTGGCTAGAAGACAAGTAGTGACCCAGCTGAGAACAGTTCATGCTGAGGCTATTTTAACCTCAGCCTACACTGAGGCTCATCCCAGAGGGAAGCAGCATTCTCCACTCACCTGAAGGCACTGGTATGAACTTGTGTTTCCTTTTCATGCAGCAGCATATGACTGAGGACACAAGCACCACCAGGATAACTGCACCCCCTGCACTCCCTGCAAGGATGTAGATGAACCACGGATACTGCAGCAGGTCTCCTGCAAGAGGAACATGACACTAGTTAGGGTGGACAAGCTACTTCCTCTAAAGGGGAGAAATCCTGCAGCCAGGTTAGAGCATGTGGACATTAGTGTTGGATGAGGGGAGCTGATCCTGTGAACTGTGGCACATCATGACTTATGTCACATTGTTTAATTATAGTATGGGATTGTTTGCTAAAAGAAGAGACTTACTTGGTTAAGCTATGAGCATTTGTTTCTACCTACTCTGACCAATAACATCTAAGGTAATTCATGAGTTTTAAACAAATTTAACAAGAAATGTGGTGGTTTGAAAGATACTACATTTCAACAAGGTTTATGAAAACTGACAGCTGAGAAGAGGACAGATACCCTAAGGTAGCATCTCCTGCTGAAAGAAAAGCTGCAGAGTCTACCCTCAGAGCTTGTGCTAGGGCCCAGAGGACCCACTTACAACAACCACGTAATGACTATACCAACCTCAAAGCAAGTCTGATAAAAGATCACTTTCTCAGCTACCACAAACTTTATCCACCCCGGTCAGAACTGTAACAAACCAGCTTCACTGATGCCTGGGGAAGAATTTCTCTTTATTCCCCTTCCCAACAGAGATCATTCAAAACACCTAGCAGGAGGCGAAGGATACAGATGGCTGAGCAGAAGGCCACACACAAGTCAGTTGTAATTACTGGTTAGCTGAGTTCCTTGCTTTGATGGGTCAGGCTTGCACATACATTGCTGCTGAGCAAGGAAGCTGGTAGAGGGCGTCACAGGCTTGCAGAAAAGAGATTCATCCAGACTGGCTCCCTCTCTGACAATTTATTCCAACCTGAGGCAGCCAGAAGGAAAACTCTTCTTCCCACATGAAAAAAAAATAAAAATAACCCCATACAGCTCAACTATCACCATAATGCAGATTCCTTAAAACTTCTTAGGTGAGCTTACACAATCTCTTTTTGAATAGTTTGTCTTCTTTTTGGCTGCACGCACGCCTGCATAGCACCACACTGCAGAAACCAACAGGCTCACAAAGAGCCTGTTTTCAAGACCCTATATGCACAAATTGCTGCATATCCCCAAAGGCTGGGAAGTGTTTCAGATGTTCCAGTACATACTATACACTGTTATAGTCCACACACTCACCAGGACAGTAAAAACAAGGGTACACAGCTCCTCCTGTGTGTGAATTCACACATACTCGGTATTTCTGGAGTGCTTGTTCCAGTCTCTTTAGGAACAGTTACCAAGTTCAAAAAAATCTATATTTAAAATTAAACTTTCAGCAAATGAATAATAATTCCCTAACAATTTCATTTCCTTTTTGATAAAAACTTAGAGAATATTGTCAGAAGTATAAATATATGTTGGATTTTTTTTCCTGACTATTTTTTCCTAAAAAATTGCCATTTGTTAGAAAGGTCTTTTTGAGATAAAATATCATGTTAGAAATCTATAATAAACAAGTAATAAAAAAGTAATGAACCGATAAAAGCCTTTTACATATGTTGACTTGTTAAATTCTGAAACCTCTGTTTTAGATCCCTGTGGTCAGAGTCCTTTGGTGCCTGATAAGTTTACAGTATTTCTGCCAAATTAATTGTTTTAAGCTAACTGTTATTCAAAATCAATTTCAGCAACCAAGAAGTTGCCTAAATAACTGTTTTTACATGCATTTCATACCTACAGTGCAAACTATATTCAGCACTTTGCCTGGAGAAAACAATAACCAACAAAAATAATCTGTTATCTTTAACAGAACTTGTTTCTCTCTTCAAGTCACTTTACTAGTATTCAGAATTGCTTTAGCTTACTTTTTACAAATGTAGCTGCAACTAGTGACTAAAAACTAGAATCTCTGTTGTGTTCTTGCTCTCAGACCCTTCCAAATCTGTGTTCATGCATGTGTCCTTCCCAACAGACCTATCACTAATTTCCCCTGTGGGCTTTTCGAAAGAAAATAGGGAACTGCTATCACACTCAGGGACTGGGCAGCCACCTAGAATAAACAATGGTACCTGCCAGCCCTTGTACGTTTTATTACAGGGCTTGACTGAACACCTTGTGGATGTTCACATCCCCGTTCCCCAGTGCCACAACCCACTTGGGTCTGACTACACTACCTCTGACCAATTTAACCAGACAAAATGAAGATCATTTTCCACAATCACAAGTGCCAAACCTGCACAATGGTGCCAGTGTGATCAGGCATGAAGAGCCCTCAGCATTTCCGCTGTATGCCAGTACTCATGAAACAGGGTTTATGTCAGTAATTTTGCTTTCACACCAACTGTATGCTGCTATGGACCTGGAATCCCTCAGTTTCTAAAATGCTAAGTGCTATTGCACAGTGCAATTTCTTTAGTAGCAAAGATGAATATATTAATTACACCTAATTTGACAAAACCTTATAGATAAAGAATTATGCTATTTTAATGTTGTTTTGCTGATCATCTTCACTGCCAGAGAGGAGAAAAAACACCAATGCTGGTCTGCACACCCAAGGTTATCTAATAATTTTGTTTGTTCATTTGTTCACATGCATCATGCAGGTCTGGTGGTTTTGATCAGTCCTAGGATCTTAATTTTCTGTCCCATTAAATCAAGGCCTCATTCCAGCAGAGTACTCAGCATATATGGATAGCTTGTCACTGGATAAAGTCATAGCCTTATCACAGAACTACATATCTGAGCAGAGACATGAAGAGAAAATCCACTACATTTCATAACTAAGTGAGCTGTGTCTTTACCGCACCTCTGATGGTGTAGGGATGATGGAGAGACATTTGTATAGACTGGTAAATCTTTATGCAGCTAGCCTAAAGAAGGAGAAAAAAAACAAGGCAGAAAACCTCAGCTGAATCCAGCAGCAACAGGGTTGAACTGGTGGACATGTTTTTACAGGGATGTTGCAGAAACTGGAAAGCTGCCTGGGTAATGGATGAAAGTCAGGTAGATAGCAGCTCATGTTTCTAAACTGGCATAGAGGATTGGTGCACAGGAGGGTGCAAGGTCTCCATCACTGGGAAGTAGGAAAACGGACAGATGGCAATCCATCCTTGCTGTAGGGTTGGGTAAAAGGACCTCCTGAACAAATTTTCATCCTTCCTGTGGTCTTAGGCTGTCATTCCGAGACACAGGAGGAAGTCAAGGGGAAATTTCCTAAAAGGGAGGACGTGGCAAGCCTAGAAGGCAGCTGCCAGATGACAGAAGAGTTCGGTATTATTCTGACAGCAACAACACATTAGTTTTCTGCTGCAAGAGACCAAAAGAGAAGTTTTCTGGAGACATCATTACTCACCATAGCTGCAAGAGAGCAAAACAGGCTTGGTCCTGGTGACACTGTTCCCATGGTAAACCTCACATACAAGCTCTCCAGGCACAGTTTTGTCCAGGCGAACCTTCTTCCCACCATCCTTAACACAAGCCTCAGGGGCACTCATCACGGTGCCATTCAGCAGCCACCGAAAGCTGGTGCTCTCGTTGCTGTTCACGTTGCAAGACACCTCTCCAGTCCCATTAGGAAAGCACTGGATACCAATGGTTGGCTCTGGTCACACACAGCACAGGGCAATGGGAACAGGAAGGAAAGAAAGAGGTGAGGAACCAACTCAGCAGTGAACTGGAGCTGGACAGGAGCTTCCCTTACTACCACCATATTTACTGCCAGGGAGCATGGAAGTAACCAACCAGACTCCTAAGTGCCTGCCCCAGCCCTGAAATGCTTAGCAGTTCCCACCCAACCCTGCTGGTGACTCCTGGTGCCTATTTTGGGGATGCCATGAAAATCTGGTGTTTCTTCATTTTCCTTACTGCAATTGAAAACATGATATATAAAAGCCCCTGATCTGAAAGGATGATGCAAACACCCAAAGCATATGCCATCCAGAGGCTTCCTCTGTAATCAACAGGTAACTAGCTTCAGGGGAGACTCAGCCCTCTCCTCCCTCAGAGGTTTGTACTTCTGTTGTCACAGTGCCTCTTCTATTTTAGAGAGCAATTGGTACAAATCATGTCCAACACAGGTACCAGACACCTGCAGGTAAATAGGATGACCCAGACTAGGCCAGTTTGAAATGAAGTTATGATTCATTGATCTTATTACATTTTCCTGAATTTCTCTCTTTCTGCCTACTACAAGGAGCCAGCCCATTTCCTAAATTTGCAACTTTGCAAATACAGACTATACAGAGAAATAGTAAGAGTAACTCTGAGAATGTTGGTGTAAACATCCATGTAAATAAACTCAGAAATCACTTTGTTCAACTAGGGCATTACCTTCAGCTAAAATCCACTGCTCTCAGGACTACCTTTGCTGTGAAATTGTTTCCTTGACTTAGATGTGGCAACAGAAAAGGAGGAGATAGAAGTTCCCAAAGCAAATTCACTGCAATGGAGGTTAAGTCTAGGACACTTTGCAGTCTTTGCCTACTTTCAGTCTAAGCCCCTGATCTTCATGCCAAGGAGTCACATCTTTGACCTACTCTCCACAGCAGTTCCGCCTGTTTGTGCCCAAAAGGTTTAAAGATTCATTTGTCTTCACTAAGACCAGTTCGCTCAGACATTTTCATTACAATTTCATACGCTTCAATCTCCCTTAGAAGCTTTTTTAAGTGAAAGCCCTATAAAAGGAATGGTGGAGATGAGGACCAGAACAATGTTCTCTGGCTTTCTGGAGCACTAGTCAGCAGGGGGCAAACCCATTTAAGCCTTCTCCATCTTAACACAAGCAATGAGCTGGATCTGGTACAGAAGTGATTTTGCATCTGTCTTCTCACCCCATGGATGAGCAGGCACAAAAAGGGAAGCAGCAATCCTGAGGCCATGGGGAGGACAGCAGGGAGACTGGCATGGCAAGAAACCTATAGCTGGTCTCTGAACAGACCCAGAAGATACTGACCTCCAAGCTGCTCAGGGGCACCTAAAAATCAGAAAGTCATACCCAGATTTGTTTAGCACCTTTCCTCAGCTCCATGAAGCAGGAGAATAACCCACTACACCTCAACCCAGACCTACACAAGACCAGTTCAATTTCCAGAGCCAAGCCAGGTAGAGTTAACTCCTTAAGGAAGCGTGTGCACAGGCAACAAAAATGCTGTTGGGTCAGTGAGAGATTTTGTGAGAGCCATCAGGAAGAGTCCTCTAGAAATGAAGTCCATTTCCAGCTACAGGTCTACATACTGTGGGCTCAACTTCACAAACAATTCGTGCTGTTGTCTCTTACAGCAGGAAAACCAGCATATCACTCAATTGACTGGCTACTTCAAGGCTCAACAGACAGGAGAGACTGACAACACAGATGCAACAAGCATCCTTTAGTTTACACTCACCATTACTGCTCCTTGAGGTGTCAGAATCTTACAAAGCTGTTCCAGACATACCTATAGCTCCTGCAAGCTGAAGCGGTCTCTTAGGAAGAATTTCAAGGCACCAGCTTCCAGCCAGGCTCACAAGTTCAAAAGCTATTTGTTAAGTAGGCTACTTACCAAATATTTGCAGTGTAAAAACTCTGGTGGTGTTGTGAAAAACAAACTCATATTTTCCTTCATCCTCTTTCTCCACAGTCTTCAGCACTAGAGAGCCATTCTGGAAGTTCAGGCATCTGGGGGCAGAAGTGCCGCACTTAGCCAACAAAGTATCACTCAAGACACTTGTCAAACATCTCATGTCCCTCTTGCTCATACTGGAGAGGTTCTGCAGGCTCTGAATTCCCACAGAGAAGACTGCTGAGCTGCCACTGAGCACACTGGTCCAGGTGACAGAGCCTAAAAGAGAGATGCAGAATGTGGGCAGCAAGCTTGCTGTGTCCATCCATCCCCTCTCAGCTGCCTCCCAGATGGGCAAATGCACAGGTGAGACCTCAAGAGGCACAGACCCACCCATAGTGACAGGCTGTAATTGGAAGTCAGAGGAGTGGGAAGCCTTCCATAAAGGCCAACTTCCCCCCACCCTGTGACATGAGAGTGGTGTGCACACCATGCACACATGACAAAGGCTGAGCACCTCATGTTTTCTCTGCTCAAATTTGACACAAACATCTCCCACCCCACCCTCAGAGTTGCAAGACTCTGCAGACAGATACTCTGGGCATTGATGCCATGGATCTTTTACAGAGGATAGCAAAACCGGCTGCTGCCTGCACAGCTACTTTTACATAAAGTAAGGTGGCAGCTTCAACATGTCTTACAGTAATCCTGCATGCTATGAAGTTGCTGTACGCAAATCAGAGGTGCGTAAATGGCAGGGCAGCAGCAGCTCGGGACTAACCCAAGGTCACACCAAGCATTAGGAGTGGGACCACATACTCCCTGGCCCCTCCAGCCAGCATTCTGCCTACAAGGACTTTACGTTCTCCTCTGAAATGCTTTGTCAGATGCAGTACACTGAGAAAGTATTCTATTGTTAATTATCATTCATTTACTAAAAAAACCAATCTATCCTACTTCGGTCTGATTGCCCCTTTCATGCATTAGCACTTACGGTATTTGACATCTCCCCAAACCTGATAGAGTCATTAAAAGATCTTGGAGAAAAATTAAGGTGTCTGCTTATTTAGGCAATCTGTGCCAACTTCATAAAGAAAAATCCCACTTACCATGAGTAACAGTTATTATCACCAGCAAGCACTGCAGAGTAAAAGGAGAGCTGAAATCCATTTTAAAGAGCTCCTTGCACCATATGCTGAGAAGACGATCTGGCTACAGAGCTCAGTGAATATAGCACTCAGGAAATGATGTCAGAAGTAAGAGAAGGGGAAAAAAAAAGAAACTCCACAGATTGAATAATGTTTCAAATTAAACCTGCAAGGTTTTGGGTGACTGAACTCAGGCTGAACAAACGCAAGCCACAATGTGCTCTGCAAAGTCCTGCACCTTGTGTGCACCTTGCAGTGCCAGCTGCAAGCATGAGGATAGGGCTGAGAGATAAGGAGGGGCAAAACTATCTCCTGGTCAGCTCACCCCATTTAGGAAGATGCCAACACCAAGAGCAGGCAAAGGCGAAACACTTTTTTCTTTAATCCTTTTCTAGTTTTTAAAGTACTGCATCCCCACCCAAGGAGAAAAATCAGTCCACTCAGACAAAGCATTGCACATGCAGACCAGCTGAGATACCAACAAAAATCAGTCACAGAGTCTTACCAGCAGCACAGGTTGGAGAAGGCTTTCCCTCTGTACACAAAGGTACATTGCCAGCCTGAACTTTGCTGGGCTCTTCTAGTGCCTGAATAGTACCTGCCATACAGGAAAGGGCTCCATACAACCACCCCAGGCACAGAATAAAGGTTATGGGAAGTTGCATTGCAAAACTGGACAGAATGCACCCAGAAGCCACCCTGGCTCTGTTTGTAGTGCAGATCCTAGATACAAGACCAAAAAGCCAGTCTTTTAAGAACCACAGTGAACCATACAGGCCCAGACACTTTGTTCACATTCGTTGAGATGGCTTAAAGCACACTGGCATTTTGTACTGATTACCAAGGTGGATTGAATACACAAGCAACACACCAGAAACCATCTCACTCACTGGAGGAAGTAAACTTCCATAACACTAGAGCCAACGTCTGGATTTTTTTAGATGCGCTAGGCAACAACTGTTCAGAATGCATTTGGCAATCTTACACTTTTATGTCTGTGTCCAGAAAAACAGCACAAACACAGCCTGTTAAGGAAGCTCCATACTGTAGAATTATATGTATAAACATTTTTGAGAAATGGTTAAACCCCTCATGTTGTGGTCCACACTATTTTTCAAAGAATTTGGGTCTGCTTGATAATTCCACATTTCAGCCACTGGTTTGGTCCCTCTGACTTCTCCATAATGACAATTACATCTCATCTCCTACAGCCAGTGTCCAAAATTTACAGGTTTGTTCAAAGCTACCACAGCATCATCCTGTCTTTATCATACATGCATAGGACAGGTCTAAATCGATCTAAGATGTGCCAGAAATAGCCCTCTCTGAGAAAAGCAGTGAAGCAAGTCTTCAGATGCAACAGTGTAGAGGAAGGGGTAGAAAGAAAAGTATTTACAGTAAGAAACACTTTCATTTCCTTCTGTGCTGCTGAAATGACATGAAGAAAATCTCTCTCAAATGTCGCTGCAAGACTGGGGCTACCTACCTGCCTTGGATGTGCACATTCAACTTCATTTTGCCTTCATGCATGAAAGGCAAGCTGGTAGAGCTTAGGGTTGCAGTGCTGTGGTGGAGGCACAAGACAGAATGTGCAGGGTCACTTCAGAATAACACCCCAAGATGTTCAGAGTCACAGAAAAAAAACTAAAATGCAAAAGGGGTCTGCATACAGCCACATCCAGCAAAAGTTCACTTCTCCATCCAATGACAGCAGCATCACACAGTTCATTTAAAGATTTGCAGTAAAATCTAAGGAAAATATGGCCTTTCTGCTGTAGCTCTGTTGTTCCAGAAGTGACTGCGTGACTGTGACATTGCAGTGTCCTGTATTTAGTCTCCCTCTCAGCAACCCCAGGACAAATGAGTACATTTATGAGTTCAATATTTCTTGACTGCAAGTGCCTGATACATCACAGGGTATGTGAAGTCCCATTAGGTTGGTTCTGTCCCTCATAGCCTCACTAGCTAAGAAAAAAACCTCACAGCCAGGATGAAAATGACACTACATGCACAGCCTGTGTTGTCATCCATCAGCACCCTCCTATAAGAGCAACTCTCTCAAATTACATGTATATGAATTACATTAATTTCTTTGATGAGATTAGACACTAATTTCTAACACTGGCTAATGAATGCTCACAAAACCCTTGGCTAGCTAGAAAATTCACTTCCCTTTTCTATATAAAGACATAAAGTTTCATGTGATTGTTGCAGATAGAAAACACCTTGTGAGGCTTAACAGAAACTACTAGTAGAAGGGGGGGGTGAAATAAGAAAGGCATGGTAGAGGGAGGTGATTCTGCCCCTCTACTCTGCTCTCTGAGACCCCACCTGCAGTACTGCATCCAGCTCTGGAGCCCCCAGCACAAGAGGGATGTGTTGCTGCTTGATTGAGTTCAGAGGAGGGCCACAAAGCTAGAACAGTTATCTATGGATACAGGCTGAGAGACTTAGGGTTGTTCAGCCTGAAGAAGAGACTTTATAGCAGCCTTCCAGTACCTAAAGGGGGGACTACAAGAAATCTGGAGAGGGACTTTTTACAAGGGCAAGTAGTGATAGGAGAAGGGGGAATGGCTTTAAACTGAAAGAGGGGAGGTATAGATCAGACATTAGAAAGGAATTCTTCCCTGTGAGGCCGCTGAGGTGCTGGCACAGGTGCCCAGAGAAGCTGTGGCTGCCCCATCCCTGGCAGTGTTCAAGACCAGGTTGGAAGGAGCTTTGAGTGACCTGGTATAGAGGAAGGTGGCCCTGCCCATAGCAGGGGATTGAAACTGGATAAGCTTTAAGGTCCCTTCCAATCTAATCCATTCTATATGTTTTTATAAGAACTTGTAGCTGGAAGGTGAACTAAAAATCTTTTACAGGTGAGTTGCAAGCTCACAGGATTATTTTGTTCACGTAGCCTCCAACAGCATCACAAAAGGAGAACAGAGATTCATTCCTTACATGACATGAGGCATTGATACAACACAGGAGATTGGAAAACCTGAGCTAGCAAGTAAAGCAGGAAGTGAGCTGCGAAGTATTACAGAGAAATTTGTACACACTAACTCTACACATCTTCATTTAAATAGGCTGGTGTTAGTAGCGTACCTGTTTTTACTGTAGTTAATGCATGTCAGTATTACACAGGCCTGGCTTAACATGATGAGCCAGATGCTAGAAACTCAATGTGTGGAAACAGAAAATGAGCCCACAGCTCCAGCAATGCATGGAGTCAGCTCTGCAGGCTGCTGAAGTCTCCCTGGCCCAGCACCGGCATGGCCATGGCTACACCACAGGCTGCCAGGGCAGGTACAACCTGGTTTCTGCAGCACTAGGAGGAGGGAGAGGCTTGCAGTCACGCTAACTTACCTGTCCAATCCACGCCTACAGCTATTCATGCATGAGACTGCTTTTAATTAAACATGTTTTGGGTGGCTCTGAGGAGGGTTTATCTGTGTAGCCACAACGCACGAATGGGGGTCAAGCCTTCAAGATGCTTCTGTATGGGGGCAGCAGGACCCCAGAGGCTGAACTTGCAGAGACTGATAGAGATTTATGTTCATAAGAATATGAATTTTTTGCTAAATGGAACTAGGCAGAGAGCTATTCTTGAACTCTGAACTCTTTCTTGATCAAAGAAACAGTAATAACAAGCAAAAAATAGAACAGTATACATAAAAATGTATACACTTACATGGTGATAAAGAGATTGTCAGGCACTTTTTTTCTCTAACAGTGAAGTTGGGATATTACAGTTACTTTACAGCCTACTTAGGAATCAGACACACATAATTAGAGTACTCCTGTAAATCATGCTCATGTAAATCATGTTCAGAGCAAGTTACTTTTGGACAAAATATGTTGTACTGGCATAGTAAGAAGAGTGACGAGTACTTCTGATCATAGAGGAAGGCCCTTTTGAGCCAGGGACTCTACAGCCCCACATAGATCTGTAAAATGGAAATAAACCTGCAGACTGCCAGCTACAGACAACAAGGACATGGACATAAATAGATTTTCCAGGTAGCCCCACAGTACAGGCTTGCCAAATACCATATGATCTGCACGAGACCTGCTCCACTGGCCCTTGTCTCATAAGCTGTCCTCTAGAACTTTCAGTTCATGCGTTTGTGATACAGTACCACAGCACTGCTGCCTGGGACCCAACACACCAGGAGGAGCCTGTCAGTCTGGATGTTCAGCCAGCTGCAGGTGGCTTGCATGGCCCTAGAGGGGCAGAAAAAACAAGAGGCTGCATTGCAGCTGTGGATAGACATAATTGTACCAACAGCAGTTCATTCTCCAAGCTAACCCACTTGCCACTCACCTCAATGGATGTAAACAGCACTGTCTACCGGCATGTCTGACAGAGGAGAGGCTCTTCCTCACCACAAGGACCAGAGCAGAGAGGTCTCCTGTCAAGTCTTAAGAAAACAGAAAGGCCAGACACAGGTCATGAATGTTTCTCTCTGCCTCCTGAAATCTCCTATTTGCCATGGTTTCCACAGAAAGTTGCACGTGGGGCATTTCTCCTGACCAGCTCTCACACGGATGCTGAATAAGGCAAATCAGGAAGAGAGAAGGGAACTGGATTTTTATTCTCATTCCTCTTACCTCTGCCTCAAGAGATAAACTGCAGGTAATCCCCTTGCCAGCTCAATCCATCCAACTTCCATGGCGCCAGTCATCTTCCCCAAGACACCCCACACCCACTAACCAACTGCACGACATGAGATTTAATCAGGCCACTGTGAGTGAAGGAGAGAGTGAAGGAGACACATTGCCACACTGTTTTTCCAGATTCCAGTACAAAGAGACCATAAAAAAGACTGTTCTAATTCAGATTAAAAGTTCACCTCAGCCATTAGCCTTTCTCCAAACACAGCTGATGTCAGAGCCTCAATGAGAGATGCTATCTCTGTGACAAAGACATTTAAAATAACCCACAAATTATAAAAAGCATGTTGCAGAAACGTGCTGATATCAGGGAGTGCTTCAGAAAGGCTCTGGGCCCAGGACAAAGTACCTATGGTTTCTCCAGCCTGTAGTACCTCAGGGATGGAATGATACAACACTTGCAGGAGTCAGGGCCAGGATTTCTGGAGCTCCTGTGACAGGGCCCATGGGCATGCCCTCTCTTTCTTCAGAACATCCATGGATACTTTAAGCTTTCTCTTGCCAAGAGGTGGAAGGAACATCTGAGAACCTTCAAACATGGATGAGGACACAGATGAGTTATGTTGGGGGCCTAGCAACGGGGCTGATACAAAGAAAACTTGTGTGGATACCCACTCTGATGCAGAGAAAGCAGAACCCAAGAGACCTCCCAGATGAGGTATATTGTGCCTCAGACACCTCTCTGGTGAGACACACACCACTGGTCCTCGACTCATGCTTCCTGCCCCAGCCCTTGCTTTTGCTGTGTGATGCTGAAGTTATCTGGGACCAGGTGCTGCTGTTCCCTACCTGTAGTACTGTGTTCAGCTCTGGGGCCCCCAACATAACACTGTTGAAGCAAGTCCAGTGTACAAGAATGTAAAGATCCCAGCTGTCCAGGGCAAGCATACCAATCACATACAGTTTCTGTGATATAGCTCTCCTAGCTTGGCCTATGATGACAAGAGAAAAAGAAGAGTTCATATATGGAATAACTGCTAGAAACCACACAACTTATATTTTGCACCACTGTAAAAAAAAACCAAAAAAACAAAAACCTGCCTTATTATTACAGAGCTATTCAGATTTATGGGTTAAATCATGCTGTTACCTGAACAGAGCTTAATTGAAGGACGACATCGAGGACAGCAAGCACAATGCCTACAGCCTACAGGCTTTGGCCAGGAAAATCTGCTTGTGTGAGTGGACAATGCAAGGAGAAGCCAAGTTAAGATTCAATCAGCCACAGGTTGGTGCAGGTCAACCATGCTTTTTTTGCTTTCATTTCTAATGAATGTCTCAAATTAATTTCAGCCCCAATCAGTTTCACCTCAGAGCCTGCCACTATATAAGTTTGCCACTAGTGCTCCCAGCTCACTGTCCTTGGCCTAGCCTGCTAAAACTGAGACACAAACAGACAAAATTGTCAGAGATTTTCAGCTCCTTCCAACCCGGATTTTTCTGCAGCCACCCACCCACCCAACTCCTCAAGCACCAAACCATCTTGCTCATCTTGTGGTTTCTCATTGCTGTGCCTTTGGTGAGGGAAAATCAGCTTGGAGAAATCCCCCTTGTCACAATTTAGCACTATGGACAACCTAATGTGACAATTAAAAGACTTTAAAAAGCAGCAGAAAACACGTTTCCTTTTGCTGAAGCTTTGTTACCAGAGACAAGAAACTGCAACTGCTGGTTCCTGCAGCAAATTAGAGCATTCAAGAGCTTTAAGAAGCTTCTTTTAAGGAGCACAGACATACTGTTTGATCAGGGAGAAAAGAAAAAAAACACAGTTCATCTAACTTTGTATTGCTTACTAGAAGTACTTAGCAAACACAGACTAAGGTATTCAGAAAACCAGTTGTCTTGTCAGCAGACAAGACATTCATTGTACGGGGATCATAACTCCATTAAAAAAAAGAAAATAGAGGTCCACAAACTGGAAAAGGCTGAAAAGCAGTGTTTTATAGGATCAAAAACAGAAACACAGCTTCAAAATGCCAGCTAGAACTTAAAAGGCAGGTTGAAAAGACCTTGGTCACAGCACTCTTTAACAAGTAGTGCTGGCTGAGGCCAAGGCAACAAATCAATATGGGATTTTCAGACTAAACACTTAGATACCCTGAAAATCTGAAACAAGCTTTTATTCTGTGTGTTTCTCCTATGTGTTTGACAATGCCAGAATGCTGGTAACTGTTTCTCCCACACTCAATGGGAGCAGATGTGGTCTCCTGATCTGAAGGCTCTGTTCATGGCAATAAGGATGGGGTCAGGTCTGCATGGGGGCAGAATGGAATGTCCCATTTCCAAATTAAAGGAATTATGTACAATTACAGAAATCCAACTCATCACCACCTCACCTCTTTCTGGTTGGTCCCAGGGCACTCCCCCAACAGAAACAAATGAAGTCAGCTAGTCTGTGGATCAGAACATCCCAAAGAGGCACCGGAGTTGACCAGTAGAAGAGAGGGTCCCCTCTGGGCTAAAAATTATGTTGTAAAAATTATTTGGGATATTTATCAATCAGAGAAGAAAGGGATGGGGTAAAACTACAAAAGGTTTATTTCACGATCCTAAGATGCCTCCTCCATAGAGAAGGAAGGTGTCCAAAAGAATTTTCAAGGAATTTATATACAACTTAAAATGAAGGGCTAAGCATAATCATCCAATAACACACAGACACATATTTGCCCTTTCCCATCATGTTCAGGACCTTTGAAGTACTCTCAGACATCCAATATTGTGCTGCGTCTGTCAACTGACTATTAACACAGGTGTCATGGTTTAAGCCCAGTCAGCCATGCAGCCTCCCCTCTCGCTCACTTCCCCCCTTTCCTCCCACTCACTCCTGAAGGGATGGGGAGAAGAATAGAAAGAATGTAACTCCTACAGGTTGAGATAAGAACAGTCCAGTAACTAAGGTATAACACAAAACCACTGCTGCTACCACCAATAATAATAATGATAAGGGAAATAACAAGGGAAGAGAATACAACTGTTCACCACCCACGACTGATACCCAGCCCAACTAAACAGTGATCTAACCCTTCTTGGTAACTGCCCCCAGTTTATATACTGGACATAACGTACTGTGGTATGGAATACCTCTTTGGTTAGTTTGGGTCAGGTGTCCTGTCTCTGCTTTCTCCCGGCTTCCCCTCCTCCCTGGAAGAGCATGAGACTGAGAAAGTCCTTGGTCAGAGTAAACATTACTGAGCAGCAACTAAAAACATTGGTGTTATCAGTGCTGTTCCCAGGCTGAAGGTCAAAACACAGCACTGCACCAGCTACTAAGAAGGAGAAAAATTACTGCTACTGCTGAACACAGGACAATATCCACCCCTTATTCCATACCATTCACATCATGCTCAGATCCCACATTTTCAATATACCATCACCCTTATCTCATATATATACATACATATACATCCACAGAGAGAGAGAGAGAAAGAGAGAGATCATTCCTTAGTGCATGGACTGATCCCTATGAAGCTGCTGAGTCCATCTGGTCCATGATGTTGGGCTCCATCTGTTGTAACAGTCTTTTAGAGCAGGAGAGGCTGTGTGTAGTGTTGGATCATTACCTGCTGATGCTGATTGTTCCTTTACTGCAGGACTCTTCTGGTTTCATCAAAGTTCATTCTTTATTGGGATAATGGTGGGAGGGAAGTCAGGGCCAGTTGCTGGTGACCTGAAGACATCTAGTTGGTGGGCTATAAAAGTGCTACATAGCAGGCAGCAGCATACAAATGAGTTCATTGGCTGTTTTCCCCTAAAATCAAATCCCTTTGAGATACACATCGGACTTCCCCATCTCCCCATGTTACCCAGCAAGCACATCCAGGTCCCTGAGAAAAAGCAATCCCATGAGTCGGTTTGCCTTTACCTGAAGGAGGAATAACCCAGACTGTCTTCCCCAACATATTCTTTATGTGCATCACAGGAACTTTATCCCCTTCTCCAGTATGTAAAAGTTCTGACTGGGCTGGACCAGCCCTGTTGGCAGAGCCTCTGGTGATGACCACCCAGGTGACTTTTGGTAAATGTGTACCCCAGTGTTTGAAAGTCCCACCCCCCATTGCTCTCAGTGTAGTTTTTAACAGCCCATTGCACCATTTGATTTTCCCAGAGGCTCATGCATGGTAGGGGATGTGATATACCCACTCAATGCCATGCTCTTTGGCCCAAGTGTCTATAAGGTTGTTTCGGAATTGAGTCCCATTGTCTGACTCAATTCCCTCTGGGGTGCCACGTCGCCACAAAATCTGTTTCTCAAGACTGAGGATAGTGTTTTGGGCAGTGGCATGGGGCACAGTGTACGTTTCCAGTCATCTGGTTGTTGCTTTCACCACGGTAAGCACATAGTGCCTGCCTTTGCACGTTAGTGGGAGTGTGATATAATCGATCTGCCAGGCCTCCCTGCATTTGTACTTCAGCCATTGTCCTCCATACCAAAGAGGCTTTAACTGCTTGGCTTGCTTAATTGCAGAACATGTTTCACACTCATGAGCACACACACAACCTGGGCAAAGGCTTGTTGTTTCTCAGGGCCCCATTTGAAGTCATTCTTTTTCTGGGTCACATGATAGAGAGGTCTTACAATTGAACTGTAATTTGGGATGTGCATTCTCCAGAACCCCACAGCACCCAGGAAAGCTTGTGTTTCTTTCTTACCGATTGGTGGAGACATTGCTGTTATCTTGTTGGTCACTTCTGTGGGGATCTGGTGACACCCATCTTGCCATTTTATTCACCAAAATTGAATCTCTTGTGCAGGTCCCTTGACCTTACTCCTTTTTATGGTAAAACCGCTTTCAGCAGGGTTTGGATTATTTTCCTCCTTTTCTCAAAGACTTCTTCTACTGTGTAACCCCCACGATAATGTCATCGATGTATTGCAGGTGTTCTGCAGCTTCCCCTGTTCCAGTGCAGTCTGGATCAGTCCATGGCAGATGGTAGGGCTGTGTTTCCACCCCTGGGGCAGTCGGTTCCAAGTGTGCTGGATTCCCCCCCAAGTAAAAGTGAACTGTGGCCTGCACTCTGCTGCCAAAGGAATTGAGAAAAATGCATTGGCAATATCAGTCATGGCATAGCACTTGGCTGCCTCTGATTCCAGTTCATATTGAAGTTCTAGCATGTCCAGTACGGCAGCACTCAAGGGTGGTGTGACTTCATGCAGGCCACAACAGTCTGCTGTTAGTCTCCACCCTCTGTTAGACTTTTGCACTGGCCATATGGGGCTATCAAAGGGTGAGAGGGTCCTGCTGATCACTCCTTAACTCTCCAGTCTACGGAGCAGCTTATGGATGGGAATCACGGAGTCTCGGTTGGTGTGATATTGGCAATGGTGCACTATTGTGGTCATGATTGGCACTTGCTGTTCTTGGACCTTCAGCAACCCCACAACAGAAGGATCTTCTGAGAGACCAGGCAAGGTAGACAGCTGCTCAGTTTCCTCCATCTCCAAAAGCAGCAATACCAAATGCCTATCTGTATCCTTTTCGGACTTTGAGGGACCTTCTTCTGAGGTAGTCTATGCCAAGGATTCATGGAGCCTCTGGAACATTCACAATGGGGTGTTTTTGCCATTTCCTCCCAGTCAGGCTGATTTCAGCCTCCAGTACAGTCAACTCTTGGGATCCTCCTGTCACTCCAGAAATACAAATGGGTTCCACCCCATAACAGCTTGATGGCATCAGGGTACACTATGCACTGGTATCTACTAGAGCCTTATAGTTCTGTGGGACTGATGTACCAGGTCATCTGATCCACACAGTCCAGTAAATCTGATTGTCCCCTACCTTCACCTGGCTGGAGGCAGGGCCCCTCTAATAGTCATCACAATATTGGACACTTAAGTCTTGTAGAAAAGGATTATTCTTCTTTATTACAGCAGGTGGAGTCAAATCAGCTCTTTCACTCC
Organism: Melopsittacus undulatus; assembly: GCF_012275295.1. Lineage (NCBI taxonomy): Eukaryota > Metazoa > Chordata > Aves > Psittaciformes > Psittaculidae > Melopsittacus > Melopsittacus undulatus. The sequence continues at coordinate 28,546 of NW_022994195.1, forward strand.
ATCTGGGAACCTACTCACCAGAGACTGAAGCAGCAGCTTTCATGGGATGATCACCCACCAACAGATACGCCTGAACGAGCAGTGACTTAGCCCTTCGAGTAACTGCCCCCAGTTTATATGCTGGGCATGATGTGCTATGGTATAGAATACTTCTTTGGCTAGTTTGGGTCAGGTGTCCTCTCTCTGCTTCCTCCCAGCTTCCCCTCCTCCCTCGCAAAGCATGAGACTGAGAAAGTCCTTGGTCAGAGTAAACATTACTGAGCATCAACTAAAAACATCAGTGTTACCAGTGCTGTTCCCAGGCTGAAGGTCAAAACACAGCATTGCACCAGCTACTAAGGAAGAGAAAAATGACTGCTACTGCTGAGCCCAGGACAACAGGATATTCTGATGCTCCCCTTCGATTGTCGAACAAGTTATTGTGCATTACTCTTCTCCTTTTGGCAATCTCTAAATTTCCTTCTCACAAATGTTATCTGGCATGCTAAAGCTCAGCAGCTACCCCTTTAATCACAGAAACCAGCAAAAGCATCTACCCCCAGGTAGACAGAGTAGGCATATCTATGCAGGCCAGTGTGCAAGACCACCTGGACATCAACCATGAAAGAGCAATGCTCCCTGCCAAACCAAGACATAGCTTTGCTGTCCCACACCACATACCCTTGTGTGCAGCTCCAGTTGCGGGGCTGGTGTTCAGCTGTGCAAGAAAGGATGCAACCGAAGCCCTGAGGAAGTTTGCATGCTTCTTGTTGATTGCTCTTAAAAGCATGAAGAAGTCAGTTGCAAACCCAGAACATAGAACATTTTAGTGATAAACATGTAACTTTATCATTTTAGAGTAATGACACACATGAAAAGGTGAGGAATTTCAACCATTAACACTCTTTCCATCAGAGACGTGGTTTCCATTTACTTACACCAGTTGCATCCTCTTACCTGAATGATAGACACCTGTAAGCTATCCTTTCCTAATCCAAGTCACCTGGTTAGTGCAGCACACATTGTCGTGGTTTAAACCAAGTCCCCCAACTCCCGGAGAGTTAGGAAGGAGAATCCAAGGAATGTAGCCCCCACGGATTGAGATAAGAACGGTTTAATAGCTAAGGTATAACACAATAATAATGATACAGCCAATAACAAGCAAAAAGAGTACAACACCTCACCAGCCACCGACCCATAACTCACTCCACCCTGCCCGGCCGAGCACCGCGTGCTCCCTCCTCCATTTTCTTCCAGAGCTCTACCCCTCCAGCTCTCTCTCTCCCAGTATGCATCCTGGGCATCATGTGCTACGGTATGGAATACCCCATTGGCTAGCCTGGGTCAGGTGTCCTGTCTCTCTTTCCTCCCAGCCTCCCCTCCTCCACCTGGCTGGAGCACATGCTCAGAAAAGACCCTGAACAAAAACACCCCCAAAACATGCCCACCACCAAGCAACCACTCCCAGCCCAGAAGTCAAAAGCACCAGCTACAAGAAGGAGAAACATGACTGCCATGGCTGAACCCGTGACACACATCTACAGTTCCCACAGCTCAGCACTTTGTGAACTGAAGCAAATCTGTAGTAGTCAGGGATTTTACTGTTTCTCAGTCTAAGCCTATGCTCACTGAATTCTCACAGATCAACAGCACAACCAGCTTCCCCACCCCCCCATAAACTTAAACCCAATAACAGTTTAAAAAGCTCTCTCACCTTGAAGACTCATAAGCTTACGCCATAGACTAGAAGGTAAACCTGGATTTTGTCTTCAGACAGATTTTTTCCATGATAAGCCTGAATGTGAGATAGCAGGTGATTCCCTTCAATGAAACATTTCTTTTCTGAGCAAAGTAGGAGGAGCAGGAGCTATGAAGACAGGGAGTTATTACCCCGACTACTTTGAAATTCAACAAGAATATTGTGATCGGTTTAAAAAACCAAAAGAAGGATGGGACACATTGTAGACTCCACAGCAAAGCAAGAATGACCCTGCCAGAACAAGATGAGAAAGGGGCTGGGTTTGGGTTTTTTCCCAATGAGGAAGGGCCATCAGTAAGTGGGACTGTAATCACAGTCATCTGTTTGCTCTGAAGAGACATCCACAATGTGTCTTGCACACAGCAGGGTTAGAATACAAAGCCACAGATTTTACCAACAGAAAGAACATGTATTAAGATACAGTCAAACAGCAAAACAGATAACACAAACAACCCCAGTTCATAATGACATCAAGGAACACCTTTTTAGTAATAACACCAGCCTTTTATTCAACAATCTGTAAGAAAAGATATTTCATGAAACATACAAGCATCATCTTATAACCAAGATAAAGCCATCTTAAAATTACTAACACACCATTTAAGATAAAATTTAGCACAGGCATTGCAGAAAATACGTTTAATTACCAAGGCTGTTCATTAATGGCAATTACATATATTGCTATACCCACATGCTAGCAATGCTCTGTTTTCTTTACTTTTCTTTTTTCCTTCTAAAACAACAGTTCTGAAATTAAACTGCTACATGTTCCCATTCCCTAACACAGCTTGAAAGAGCTTCTACCTAAGCAACACATTCCTTTAAGCAAACAACAGAAGTAAAATCATGCTTAAACCTACCAATTTAAATGTTTTCATTCACATTAAACGTTTTATTCACATTATACGCATTAAATGAAGGGTGACACAAACTACTCATGTCCACTGAGCTGTTGTTTGCCCCATTCCCCTGTCCATTCAGTCAGATGTGTGGACCACCCAAGGAGAGGTGGGGACTAAGGCCAGAGCCCTAATCTGGCCTCCAGAAATCCATGAAGTCCTTCTCTTTACACAGTGACAACTCTTTGTGGAAGCAAAGAGAAGCCGGGGGTGAATTCTCTTCAGGGTTCCAATGTCTGCTTTCCAAGGAGTTCCTCATGGTTTCTCTTAGAAGACTTTCAGCAGAGAAAACAGAAGAGAAGGGCATCAGCTCTGGAAAACAAACTGATTCGCAGAGAGGTTTCTCTTCAGGATTCCACCAATCCTTCAAAGTGAACAAAGAGTCAGATTTATGTGAGGAACAGCAGAATTGCAATATTATCTCAAAGCCAGCTGGAGAAATGAGGAGTTCCCCCTAAGCCCCAGTCACACTCTGTCATTGTGTACACACATGTCTGGTTTACCCATGGCCAGGTCTTCAAGAGGTATATGGAAATGGGGGAGATGACAGAACAGCACCAATGGATGTGAGCGCTTGCAGCAGCTCCTCCATATCAGCCACCCCTTCCTGCCTGCACAAAGCAGGATGCGTGTAGTCACAGCAGGGCTCAAGTGCAGCAGAAGCTGCCCGCAAGACCTGCAGGACCTCCTTCAGCCCCCACCACCACCCTGGGCAGAGGGGCACAGCCCCAGCAGATGCTGGGTCTTGCTCAGAGCTTCAGAGCTCCAGAGCTCAGGGCTTTCCCACAGGTCCCAGGAAAAGATGTGGGTCTAAGTGTGAAAGACATGGTGGCATCCACAAGTACAGCCTGAGCAGCCTCTTGTAGGAAGTGGCACAACAGGGAATGCTTCTACCTGGACAGCCAAGCACTTTGGGACACCAGGGCATCACTGCCACTCTTTCTCCTCTGTGTTCAGCTGATGGGAGCAGGGCTTCAGACCAACAGTTCACTCCTGTGCTGGCATCTGCCAGGAACACTGGGAAGAACCACTCAAGCATTCTGGGTAGAGCTAAATGCAGCTTTGCATGACCAGAGGTACAGAAGGATCTGAGCTTTAGCTCCACTAGCAGCTCAGTTCCTGAGCACAGCACAGGGGAGCACAGAAGAAACACACTGCCCTAAGCCTGAGCACAGAAGCCCTGTGTGGGCAGTAGCACATCCCCAGCCTCAACCTGAACTTTGCTTCCCATTCACTGAACAACTCAATGGGGAAATCTGTTAAAGCTCTTCTTTATTGCAGGAATTTCTTCCTAATGTTTAATCTAAATCTACTCTCTTTCAGTTAATTAATGCTTTTACAGAAACTGAAATTATGAGCAAACTTCCCTTTATGTTACACAAAAACGCTGTATTGCTCTTAACATTTTAACCATCTCTAAAGTGGAAAAGATTAAATTATTATTCTCCCTCCATCCAATTCCAGCTATTAAGAGAGAGCTCCCTCCTGTGAAGCACTTCATGTTTGCACTTCCAAACACAGTACTAGGGAATCTTGGAAAAATTGCTTAATTCACTTACGACTTTAAGAGGCCCTTTGACCTGTAGTATGAAAGCAAATACATTTTTAATTGGCTGAATATAGAAATAAGGTCATGGCAGGGGGATGGAACTAGATGGTCTTTAAGGTCCCTTCCAACCCAAACCACTCTGTGATAATACAACAGTTTACTCTCACTCAGGTTTTGCTTTGTTTACTTGCTTTTGCTTCTGATTATCTTGGAATCTGGAGACAGAAAAATATGTCAGCTCGTCAGCTGTTGATGAGTTAGCTTCTTTGCTGCTTCTCAGCAGATCTTTCTTCCTTTGCTCAGTAGGGTTTGCACCACCTAGTCCCTCCACAAGATTTTAATAATTTTCTTGAAAGAAACCTCCCCCACATTTAATTGAAAACAAACTCAGAGTGTGGGCAACAACAAAGAGGGAGTTCAGATGACAGCTCCTGGGCTGACTTCTGCCTGCCTTCCTTTAGACACTTTTTAAACTATGTCCCACCTCCAGATCACAAGACTTCTCAGCAGACACACAGACAAGGAAAAGGGTAGCTGCTGGGACCTCCTAAGGCCACAAGTCCACCCTGCAGACAGACAGGACCAGCTCTGACACTCCCAGCACATGGCCTTGGCAGCAGGTAGGGCTGAAAGTCCTCACATCAATGTCAAAAAGCCTCAAGCAGTCAGTCCCTGCTGAGCCACATGCTGCCTCTGGCACTTACCACAGTGTAAAGCTGCAGCCTGCTCATCTTAACCTAACTCATAAGAGAAGCTGCACTGTCAAATACTCCCTGAAATATAAAGAACTGGATCTACATGTGACTGGCTATTTAAATAGGGTTTCTGTATTTTGAAAGTGTTGACTAGGATATCTTACCTGACCTTTCTTTGTGCTTCTGAAAACGCCATATCAGCACAATCGAGACAGTAGTAATTACAGCTCCTATTGATACTGTGAGAATATAGAACAGTACATAAACAGCATCTCTTCTGAATTCTCCTTTTGTTCTACAAGGAACATTCAGTTATAAGAAAACACTGTGCCTTCATCCTGCTGTACTATGTTAGCTTTACTGATCTTTATTTTTATAACATCCTGTAAGGAGGATGTTGTCAGAAGCCAATTTCTAAAGTTAAAGGTTGCCTCCTTCATTTTCTCTAAGGATTTTACAACCAAAGGGCCTCTTTCCATAAAGCAAATAAGAAGCCTGTAACACATGACACTGGGACAGACTTCAGCCAACAGCCTGGATCACTGGCTGCTCTTTCTGCCTCACACCAGTGAGACACTTGTAAGGTGTGACAAGAATAGGTGGTGAGATATGCTCACACATTTTAGTATCACTGTGTGATACTCAGGTACTCTTGTAAGCCTCTCTGTATTACAGAAAAATCCAAAGGGTACATCAGTCTTGGGTTCCAAGGTAGCAGCGCTCACACCATTTCACTGGGAAGCTATGATTTCACTACCCAGAGCTGCACTGGCCCATGAACACAAGAGCAGTTGCCATTAAAAGAAGAGCAAGCAGGAAATGTGACTTATTTAACTGTTTTTCTCTCTCAAATGTGGCCCATGCACAGTAAAAAGACTAATATTAGCCCAACCCCAAAAGACACCATTTGCAAGACCACCTACTGAACATACATCATCACACATGCATTGCACACTCAGACTTACTGTTCAGTTTCAGGTTAAAAGTTTCCTGATACAAACACATGCCATCCTAATCAAACACTTCTGCCACACACTCTCTCTCATCTCCCATTGCATGGGGCAATGGCTCAAGCTGCCACTGGGGAACACATGGGCTCTGCTGCAGTAGATGACAGAGACGTTTACTTCCTGTCTTATCTTGGCCACTTGCAGGTTGTCTTTCCTCCATGTGACCTTGATGTACCTGGCTGATTGCAGGCAGTTCTGATCAAAAGTAACGTAGTCACCTACAAGCCCTCTGACAAGGTGTCCTGTTGAAAGGCAGCATGTGCATTTACTTACGGGATGTACAGGATATCATATGTATTTCCTCTTTGAAATCGCTTACTACCTTGGAAGCATTTCCACACAGGCTTATGAGATATCTACCAGGAACCTACATATCACAGAATCACAGAATCCCATGTGTTGAAAGGGACCTCGAAAGATCATCTAGTCCAACCCCCCTGCAAGAGCAGGGAAACCTAGAGTACATCACACAGGAACTTGTCCAGGTGGGCCAATGTGGGAGACTCCACAACCCCCCTGGGCAACCTGTTCCAGTGCTCTGTCACTCTTACAGTAAAGAAGTTCTTCCTGATGTTAACGTGGAACCTCCTATGCTCCAGTTAAAATCCCCCATGAGGACCAAGGCATGTAGTCGCAAGGCTACTTTCAGTTGTTGCCTGTAGAAAGCCTCCTCAACTCCTTCGTCCTGATCAGGATGTCTATAATAGACCCCCACAACTGTATCACCCATACCAGTCTGTCCCTTAATTCGTACCCACAGACATTCCACTTTCTCCTCATCTGCCCCTGGACAGAACTCAATACATTCTAGTCACTCTCTCACACAAAGAGCAACTCCACCACCTCACTTTGCTGATCTATCTTTCTTAAAAAGGACATAGCCATCCATGACTACATTCCAGTCATGTGAACTGTCCCACCATGTCTCTGTAATTGCCACTAGATCACAACCTTTAGACCGCACACAGACTTCTAACTCCTCCTGTTTATTCCCCATGCTGCGTGCATTGGCATACAGGCATTTCAGGGAGTGAGCAGAGCACGCTGATGGCACCCTTGGGAGGCAGGAGGCCTTCTGGTCTTCATTTATACTAGAACAATGCCCCACTAGTTCAAACCCAGCTACAATCCCCTCACACTTTGAATCTAACCTGAAGCTCTGTGAGTCAGCTCTGCTAACTCTCACCCTAATACCCTTTTTCCCCTGCGGGACAGGGTCTAAACAACTATCCTTTCCCACAAATTAAACAATAGATTGATAGTCCTCCCTAGTCTGCCATCCTTCAAGCCCTAGCATGTTTCTCTTAGGTTTGTCCCTAACACGCCCAGTTAAATCCCCTCCCCCCTTCATATCTAGTTTAAAGCCCTGTCAATAAGCCCTGCTAACTCCTGCCCCAAAAACCTTTTCCCCCTCTGGGACTGGTGTATCCCACCTACCACCAGCAAACCAGGTATCTCATATAGCAGCCCATGACTGAAAAACCCAAAATCCTGCCTTTGGCACCAGTCACGTAGCCATACATTAATCTGCATATAGCCAGAATTTACTTTTAAGAAGGCAGATTCCTAATTAAGTCCCTGAACAGCTCCTTGAGACCCATGAGAAGGTCCACTTCTTTGTCATGCTGGGAAGCATTTTACTTGGATTTGATTTAGGAAGGGAGAATCCTACTGGAAGGCCACACAACATAGCAAGAATGTGTTAAGAATCAGCATTCATCATATATATTAATGCCTAGGAACACATCTAGAATATTGTCTTTGATGCTAACCAACCAGATAGGATGTTTTAACAGTTTCCCTACAAAACTGGATCTTGACATTTGAAACAGGTGCTGTGTCAGAAGCAGAATCAAATCCTATGTCTTTTGTCATAAGTTGAATTTGGCATGTCCAATTTAGAAAATTACTGTAGTCTGAATGAAAATAACTCCCACACAAATTATAACTGCTTGCTTCTAAAAAGCTAACTGCTTCTGGGCAAAGACTGTTTTGCCTTGACGAGCAAAGATTCTACCAATATTGAAACCACCTGCTATAACATAGTTCAGTCAACTAGTTATTTCAAAATAAGATAGGATGCATCTCAAACAGCCTAAAACCTCTTGTTTGTCCATTCTAATGGACAAGAAGGGAAAAAAAATCTTCATTTCCTACCTGACAGATGTACACTAACTAAAAGGTACAAAAAATGGGTGGCTTCAAACAGCAGTGTCATCAGAGCCTGGTTGCTATTCCATGTTCTTGTATTGCTCTGGCTCAAGTCAGAGCTGGCACGTTCAAGTCACTGAAGCACAACAGATGAAATTGTCTTCAACACTGAGGGCTCTCTAGCAAGAAGGCAAGGCAGCCAGGCAGCCAAAGTGCTTTGTTGGGTACTGATAATATCAAGGGAGCACTGTAAGGAGAAAACTCACTCTCGTCCTCTACTCCAGGCTACAAAATAAAGGAACTAGAATGAAAGGTGACAGGGGCTTATTCAGAAGAGAGAGCAAGTACTTATTTCAGTGCATGCTCTGGCAGCCATGAAACCAAAAGCAGAGGGTGGTGTTGAGAGTAAAGAAAGCAGGAAAGCAGAACAATGCATAACTCTTGACTAACCTTCTGTGCCATGGTACTCCTGAAGAACTGCAATATCTCTAGGGCTGTGATGCTCAGAACAGGGAGGAGAGTCCTCATCAGCACTGTGGGTCAGACTTCCTGAAGGATAAATCCAGCTTTCAGTAAACTTTGCTGGACTGGTTTGACTTCAATGGCTATGTTAACACAGATTCCAAAATAAAGGTTTAATTTTTCTAGCTGGTAAATTCAAGCACTAGATGAAGAGATAGAAAAAACAAGATCTGAAACTGAGTCTAAAATTAGCACCCAATAACTAAACAAGGAAGGTCAATAAGTGCTCAGCACATTTAGGAGCTTAAATGATTGGGTATAAGTCAAACTGTAACATCTTGGCTTTAAACTTGCAACACAAGTGTAGATGCTAACTGCAAGTATAACAAACCTTTAATCAAAAGTATAACCTGCAAGTGTTCTCATCTAGATCATCACATGAACTCAAAGAGAAAGGCAGAAGCTGCTAACTGTGAATACATAATCTATGCATCATAACATAATCAAGTAAATTTCTGATCCAGGCAGCCCAACACAGAAAGACAAGGACTTAAAAGTAAGAATTTACATCCACCATGCACATGTAGCTGAAATTTCCTTTGGCAGAGACAAGGCTGAAAGCTGTTGCACACTATGGCTATGTACTACCCTGTATCCTCTTCCTCAACCACGTGAAGTACCAATGTCCCATTAGGAAAGACACAAATACGCTGGCCATGCCCAGTGTTGCCATGCATCCAGCACTGCAAAGATGCATTTCACTTGTGCCAGCTGATCTGAAAAGGCTGCTCCAATTGGGGATAGTCAATGTCAAAAATAACAGTCACACACTCTCCCATCTGTTGTTGTAACATCATTGTGATCTGAAAGCACAGTGCACACAGAAAAAAGTTGTTACCAAACAGTTCAATATAATTACAGTCTTCAGGCTTCACCAGGGAGCTGCAATTTAAGAGTGAAAATCTGGATTCACTTCCAAATCCAGCAAATGAAATGTTTGGTCTCAAACTAATCACTAAACTCTTGCTTGTCCAAGTGCTATAGTTTACACAAAGGTGGTTTTGTACTTGTCTTCCTTCTGAGCAGTTTCACAAAGCTTAAGTAAGAAATATCTTTTAAACCCTGTATAAGATTTTTGATGAGATAAAGGCACAAATGTCACAACCTGATACATGTCAAAAAGTATTCCTGACAGCTAATGAATCAGCCATTTTTATTCTTTGTAAATACAAAGACACAACTCACAGCTGATGCTCAATAATATCTAATAAGCCAGCCCTGTCAAATTATATTTGTTTTATTAGTATTATCTTGCTAGAGTTTATTACAGCACTCAGTCAAACACTAAGAGGAAACTGTAAGCTTAATTAATTAATATTCCATTTTTAATAGCTTGGCTTTTTCATATTCCAAATATACTGAAGTAATTCCATTAACTGAGGTATTTTATTTTGCAGTAGAATTAATTTCAAGCAGAAGCTACTCAACAGCAGCAAGTGCAGCAAACTGAAACACTTTGGCAACATGATTTTGTTTCAGCCCAACACTCAAATGTTGTGCTGGTAATGCAGCTAATAAACCTCTAAGAATACATCTCCAGCAAAACAGATTTACCATCCCAGTTTAGCATTAGAGCATGCTACTACTAGGGAATTATGAAGCATTAACTAGATTTTCTTACCTTCAAGAATAACAAGGACATGCAATGCAGCCTGGAAGGTGAAAATAGGTAACATTTCAGAAGTGACCTTTTTTTGCTATTAGGTACACACTTCTTAATGGGCTTGTTCACCAGGAAACCTTTAAAACCCACTGAGATCCCTAGTGAATGATATGGCTTGAAGTAAGAAGGTGAGGAGAAATATTCAGCTTGGACCCAAACTCAGCAAGTACAGGGTCATAGAAGAGCATACAAGAGCCTGAAAATGAAACTAATACCAGCTGACTGTCCTGGGCTCAGCAGTAGCAGACATTTTTTCTCCTTCTTGGTAGCTGGTGCAGTGCTGTGTTTTGACTTTTGGCCTGGGAACGGTTGCTGATAGCAAGTATGTTTTGAGTTACTGCTCAAACGTTTGGTCTGGCCAAGGACTTTCTGAGCCTCATGCTCTGCCAGGGAGGAGGAGGAGCTGGGAGGAAGCAGAGACAGGACACCTGACCCAAACTAGCCAAAGAGGTATTCCATACCATAGCACATTATGCCCAGGATGTAATGGAGAGTTACCAGGAAGGGCTAGTTCTCTGGAGTTGGTTGGAGGAGGTATTGGTCAGTGCTCCATCAGGCAGGGTGGGGTGAGTTATCAGTTGGCGGGTGGTGAGGTGTTGTATTTTCTTCACTTGTTATTTCCTTTATCATTATTATTATTATTGGTAGTAGCCGTAGTGATTTGTGTTATACCTTAGTTATTAAACCGTTCTTATCTCAACCCGTGGGAGCTACATTCTTTGGATTCTCCTCCCCAGCTCTCTGGGAGTTGGGGGAGCAAGGGGAGGGGTGTGAGTTAGAGAGCTGCATGGCTGGGTTTAAACCATGACACTGACTCACACTGACTATCCAAATAACTGCTTGTTGTGGTTTGTACTTTTATAGAAATGAGAGAGATACCTCAAAGGTGATAATCTGAAAGACCTCAGCCTCACTAAAAACATGTGCTGCCATACAGTCAACAAGCCAAGCACTCGTGTGCAGACTTCACCAGAGAGCCTCTATAATCTTCATTGCTACCTTCCCTGGATATGTGTTTGACTAAAAAATATGGCTTTGTGGGTCATTTTTACTGCCTTGTTTCAGCAAATACGAAGACTATAAAAACAACAGCACTCTGAAAATAACCAACCTATGATTACACATTCTAAAGAAAAGGGAGGAAAAACTGCAAACTAGCTTCTTTCATCACAAAAAGCATTCAAATTAATAGCAAAAAACAAGCACAAAATCTAGGAAATAAGCCTAAAGCATGCACAGTCCTGCAGCAGCTCCAAATTAACAGGGTGATTTAATGAAGCTAGGTTCATAGCCAGATGTCTGTCAGTGCAGAACATCAAACATCACTCAGCATCAGAAGATCTCTGAAGGAGAGCAGCCACAACAAGGGTTACCATCTTCTGCTGTAACAAAGATGGACAGTGCATTGTCTCAGATGCACCCACTCCGGTATCAATCCTTGCATGGTGGTCTGTAGCTAGAGTGATTAAATGAGCTCCACAAATAACTGCAGTCCCCAAAGACATCATTTGACCTACTGCATATCCAGCAGTGATGGCACAGGCCCTCTTCCTGCCTGCCACATCAAACTGGTGATGGTCCTTGTTATGCAGAAAAATGGCAGCATGTTTAGTAGGTAGTAAGTGGCTGAGTCTTTACACAGCCCAGAACAGCAGCAAGGCTTGATGAATAGTGGTACTTCGTGGTTTAGCTATAGACTTATCCTGGGTTCAAAGTGGAAAGATGTTGACTTGCACCAGATCAATACAGCTCAATTTCTGGATCACCATTACCTCTGGGCAGATAAAGCATGTGCATGCAACTTCATGAACACAGTTTCACTTAGAACTCATCAGCCAATCGGTTCCAATTGAAATTGAAATCGGTGTCCCTGCCCATGGCAGGGGGGTTGGAACTAGATGATCTTGAGGTCCTTTCCTATCCTAACTATTCTATGATTCTATGAAATGAAGCTGCAATGGGACTGGAGGCTGCTCACTGTTACTTTGCATAACACAGTTAACCTGATAAAGCTGATAAAATACACATTTAATCAAATAACCACATCAATATAGCTCAATTTCTGGATCAACCATCCCCTAAAATGAAGTAAAATGAAGTAATTCAACAAGCCTGGGGAAAAACATGGGGAAAGACTGACCCCTTCAGTACACAAATATCTTATTCCCCAAGTATAGGAGAGCAAAATCTAGAAGACACATATGATTTAAACAGTTTGCTAGTTAAACAGTCTAAATCTTTTAATTTCCCTGTGCAGCCTGTTATATCACAGAAAGGGAGAATGCCTTTCGCAAGATGGTGGCAGGCAGATACTTCTTTGTGCTGATAGAGTGGCGCCAAGGACTCATTTGACCCTTTGAGCCACCATTTCATGGCTGTGGCCAGTTCTGTGCTCTTTTGCTTAGTCTTCCCTTAATATATCTGTAATTGAAGGACAGGGAGTAATTGATGACCCCTCCGACCCCTGTATCTGGGAATAACAGAGAATTTCCAAGTTGGTAGTACAAAGGACATCTCAAGAGCCGTTAGCCACACAACTTGGTCATGTGTTTGCAATAGCTCTGATGGCTGTTTTAGTCCCAGTCAGGTGTTCTTGAGTATCCTGGCAGAAAGCTCTTCTTTCTGCATCCATCTTTAAGGCTGCTCACAGACTTGATTCAATGCAAGGAGCTCAAAGCAGCAGTTACTAATGAGACACCAATATGAATATCGTAAGCTGGAATCCTCCCTGAGAACTGGCAAATATAGTAGTCTGCCGAATCCTTAAACACAATGAAGTTGCCCTGAACTACTGAAAAATGGAACAGGACAGAATGATGTTGCTAAGCTGCTTAGCAGTTTGCTTGTTTTTGCCATAAGCACATGCCTAGACTGGGGCAGATGCATTTTAGCGTTGATACAGCAACTGCTTGCTTTCCAGTTTTTCAATCAATCTAGTGTTAGTTTGCCTGCTTTCACTTTTTTTTCCCCTGAAATGTAATGGAGACATGGAGATACTCAGAACCTGACTATTCATAGCCCCGGTCAGCCTGCTCTGGCTGACCCTGCTTGAACAGCGGGTTGGACTAGATGATATCCCAGAATGCCTTCCGACTTCAACCACTCTATGATTCTGTAATTCACATATCAGAAACTATTGGGGGGAGAGGTGGGAAAGTGTTTCAATACCTCACATTAAATCCAAGGGCTGTCAGTATCTTCTTGGAAAGCACTGCACTTAACTGTGCAGTGTAAACAAGCAATCTTATCTAGGCTACAGAAGACTGTGTTGATAGAGCTGAAATACTTGGAACAGAGTTTCCTGTCAAATGGGCTTGAAAAACAGTAAGACATCAAACTATACTCTATTTCTGTTTTAGCAGCTGTGTGGCATGTCAGTGCTCTACATAGGAGTGATTCATCTATCACTCTGCACCAAAAGCTCTTTCAGTGCAAGTAATCAATGGTTGATCAATACGGAAGTTTAAGAAAAAATCTTCAGTGGGCAGCCACAATCCTTCAACTGGAGTAAACTTCCTTCCATTCAGGTGGCACTTCTGCTGAGTGTAAATGAATTACTGTAAAGGCTATTGGGTAGGCATGGCATTCCTTTTGGCACAAAAGTCCCAAAATACCTGTAAAGCTGAAAGTTAAGCATTGTGGGCTTTTTTAAAGACAGGATAATTTTAACATTAAAAGCACAGAACCTTTTAAAAACTGATACATTGGCTTTGCGAAAACAAAAACTTCAGCTAGGTGAAGTTCTGAGTTATCAAACACTGAGATTGCTCTGAAGTAGTAAAAAACTGGAGCCAAAGCCTGACATGGTGGTGTTTCTGAATTAATGCAGCTATTTTGAAATGCAAGAACTTTGTTAATAATATCTATCTAGATTCAGACAGTTGTATTTGAATAGTGATCCAGTTGGCTTACCACTGTTATCAACCCGGAGACATTTTGTTTCTTCCCATTTTTCCTGAAATAAGGTCACGAGCCATTTTGTGCACTTTCTTACTTTGTGCATTTTTAAGATAGCCAAACTCTTTTCTGAAGATTTCTCCCAGATTACCAATTTTCAACTATTGAATTGTCCCACAGTTACCCACATCTTCGTCACACAACCACAGAGATGCCAATTGGAAGAGGCCTCTGGAGTCCAGCCTCCTCCTCAGAGAATGACTATTGCAGCAGCAGATCAGGTCACCCACAGCTTTGCCTCACCACTCTTCAAAAACCTGCAAGGATGGAGATCCAGCAAGGAGGGTTACTTTCCTCTTTCAGTCTTCTGTATACATTTGTTCTTTGGTTGTGAACATAACTGATCTTCAACCCACCACACTTCTAAGAAAATGCTGTCTGCTACAGGCATGACAAGGACACAGCAACGTGCCTCTCAGTTGTGCCCTTTCATGCCCATCTTACTTTGTGGAAGACCATTTCTCCATCTGTCCACAGCCAGTGAAATTACAGACTGACAATGTAATGAGCCTGTAGCAGTCATCAGTTCTCCAGAAGAGTCTTTAATGCCAGTTGATGCTTAAACCTACAAACAAAGCCTCAGCATCGCACATCAAACCCCCTTCATTTCTCTTACTGCAATTCCCATTCCCTTTAGGACAGTCACTAAGGTTTCTGACTAACACTAATCACTTGTGCCTTGCTAATGATGGCTTTAAGTGGAAAGAGAATCAGGTGGCTCTGAGGGCATTTTTCCACTTTGTTAGCAGGAAAGATTTCTAGGTTCCTGGAAACCCACTCCTTTCTGTGCCCTCACTGAGTCCTGATCTCACAGCCAGACTGTTTTGTACCACTACTAAGCACATACTATGTTTGGGTGTTTTAGCTCCTAGAAAAGCTGTGTAACTTATATTATCACCTTGGAGTAAGTGGTGGTGTGGAAAAAAAAACACCACCAAAAAAGGCAGTGCATCTATCAGTTGGGACACAGGGGCTAAGGTGAAAAGCTGGTTGGGATCTGTGGCCTTGTGCAGCATTACCTGCTGTCTCCTCCCTGCATCTGTAACCACACGGCTTCTCTGTGTTCAAACCCACTCCCATCAGTTCCCTGTTAAGGCGGCAGGAAAACACAGATGTCACCATGATGAGAAAACAGCAAACATCCAGGTCCCCTACTGCATAGGAAGAAATATCAGTGAGGGAAGAACTCATTTACACACCTGAGGTCTCACATTTCCTAACATGTTTCATGAAAACACATGTACTCATCTACCTCCTTCCCTCCAGGTATCAATTACATGGAGAAATTAAGGGGAACAGGCATCACATTGTAAAGCACCAGGTACATATCTTTCCCCTAGGGAAACTCCAAATGAGGGAGTAATTCCAAAACAAAGTGACTTCCTATCTCCTCTCCCATCTTGCACAGACAGCATGATGTCCTCACATGGAGCTGCTCCAGGCCCTGTTTCCTACCAAAGACAAGCCCTACACATCCCATTTCATCTGCTTTCCTTCTGCCCTATAAGTTAAGCTTGACAATGTGATGTCAAAGAACCTTACTGCATATGGAATCATAGAATAGTTAGGGTTGGAAAGGACCTGAAGATCATCCAGTTCCAACCCCCCTTCCATGGGCAGGGACACCTCACACTAAACCATATCACCCAAGGCTTCATCCAACCTGGCCTTGAACACTGCCAGAGACGGAGCATTCACAACCTCCCTGGGCAACCCATTCCAGTACCTCACCACCCTAACAGGAATGAATTTCTTCCTTATATCCAATCTAAACCTCTGCTCTTTAAGTTTCAACCCATTATTCCTTGTCCTATCACTACAGTCCCTAAGGAATAGTCCCTCACCAGCATCCTTATAGGCCCCCTTCAGATACTGGAAGGCTGCTATGAGGTCTCCACGCAGCCTTCTCTTCTCCAGGCTGAACAGACCCAACTTTCTCAGCCTGTCTTCATATGGGAGGTGCTCCAGTCCTCTGATCATCCTCGTGGCCCTCCTCTGGACTTGTTCCAACAGTTCCATGTCCTTTTTATGTTGAGGACACCAGAACTGCACACAATACTCCAAGTGAGGTCTCACAAGAGCAGAGTAGAAGGGCAGGATCACCTCCTTTGACCTGCTGGTCACGCTTCTTTTGATGCAGCCCAGGATATGGTTGGCTTCTTGGGCTGTAAGCGCACACTGAAGCTGGCTCATGTTCATTTTCTCATCGACCAACACTCCCAAGTCCTTCTCTGCAGGGCTGCACTGAATTTCCTTTTTGCCCAACCTGTAGCTGTTCCTGGGATTGCTCCAACCCCAGGTGTAGGACCTTGCACTTGGCATGGTTAAACTTCATGAGGTTGGCATCAGCCCACCTCACAAGTGTGTCAAGGTCCCTCTGGATGGCATTCCTTTCCTCCAGCGTGTCAACCGAACCACACAGCTTGGTGTCATCGGCAAACTTGCTGAGGGTGCACTCACAGAACAATTTGGTTTAGAAGGAACCTTAAAAAGATCAGCGAGTTCCAACCCCTGCCACAGGCAGGTACACCTTCCACTAGAGCAGGGTGATTAAAGCCCCCACCAACCTGGCCACCTGATCTAGGTTAACCTAAATAGGGACCACAGAACAACTCCGCTGTTTGAAAACCCTGCGGCGGACGAGAATTCACTTCTGGACAACATCTTGCTGTGAGCTACTGGATATTAGGCTTCGGAGAGGTTGTAACGGCGAGTAAGTCACGCCTCCTCCTGCCAGGCCTCGTTTCCCCGGGAAAGCAGGATCGGGACATCCCGACAAGCGGCCCATGGCAGTGCAGCCCTCCTCCGCGCAGAGCAGGACACTGTACCAGCGGCGCTGCGGCTGCCTCCTCAGTCCCGGCACCGCCCGCCCCGCCCAGGAAGCGCCCTTTGCCCGCGGAGCAGGAAGCCGCTGCCGGCGCACGGCGGGCGGGAGCGGGCGGCTGCAGGTAGGCACGGTACGGCGGGGCTGGGACGTGGCCGGCTCTCCCGGTACCCGCTGCGCTGGGGGACGGTGCGGAACCGGTGAGCCGGGATGAGGTGCCCCAGCCCACGTGGGGCTGTGCCGCACAGCTCCCGGGGGGAGGCCAGCCGCACCGGGAGCCGGGAGTGAGGCCCGCGTCAGTCCTTGTCTCTGTGCAGGAAGGAGATAGCCAGTGGAGAAGCAAAAATGCAGCTCGAAGAAGGGCCGGCCCGCCCCTGTCTCAGGGGGGCGCTGATGTAGCGGCCACCCTTGTCTGCTCGCTTCCCTTACCTGTTATGCAGCTCCTCCTCTCCATCCTCCTGCCAGCGAGCAAACGCCGGTCCCTCCCTATTTTCCACCCAGTGCTTTTTATGGCAGACAGGAAGCTTTACACCCCTGCCACTGCCTTGTTCCCCGAAAACTACACCATACTTGCTCTCCACACACCGTTGGGGGTGCCCCAGCAGTGCACCCCCCAGAGGCGCTCCCCTGTCTGTGCTTCAGCACCCCTGGCTATGCTCAGGGCTGAGCAGGCACAGGCAAGCACTGCAGGTTATGAGTACGTCTGATGGTACAGGGAAGGGGGCTCTAGTCAAACCCAAAAGAAATGCAGGCAGCTACATGAGTAACTGTTGTCTGTGATGATATCTTCACTTTTTGCTTTTTACTGCAAGCACATCCCAGATAATAGCTGGAAAGAGAAAGATCTGAACACCTTATTCTGGATTGCAGGTTTCTGCTGTCATGCCTGGAGTGACTGTGTGGAGAGTGCGTAGCCACCGAGAGCACTGCAGGAGCATGAGAAGCTGAAAGTACGGAGATCTGCACCAGGATGAGTCCCATAACCTCCACAGCTTGGTACAGCCATGGGAGGAATGTAGAGCTGAGTGGTCACAAGGGAAAATAAGTAGGCAAGGTAAAGAACATAAATTGTATGAGCCAGCTATAAAATCTAGGTAATAATATTGCAGTACTAAAGCCAAGGGAGCAGGAACAGCACAGGGGATTTGCAGTTTCCTTGCTGGAGGCCCAAATTAGATACCCTTCTGATCCTGTTTTAGTAAAGCAGTGGATGGTGCCTGCAAGAGCCCCACACACCCACATACACAGACGTTCTTCCCATCTTGGTACCCACATTCAAGCAGAAATGCAGTACACCCAGAGATATGCTCCTGCTAATAAAGGATGAAATCCCTGAAAGAAGAATGTTCCATTTGTTGATAAGATTTGTCCTTCCTTCCACAGGGACATGACTGTTCATGGGAAAGGACAAAACTTCCTTGCTCCATACCAGCTTGTTAATTGTATTTGGGGTTATCTGCTTTCTGCTAAGCTGCTGTAGCAAACCTGAGCATAGCAGCAACCCAAGCCAGGAAATCTTTCCAGGGTCACAAAGGAACTCTTCTTCTTACCTTGTCTGCTTGCTTAGATGTTTCCCTGGGTGGCAGATGTTGGGCATTTGTTAGATCTTGGAATGCTGAGGGCTTTGGGTTCCCGAAGTTCAGGTTTGCTGCCAGCTTTTGGAAGGAAGCTCTGCTCTTTGAGGTCAGGTGCCTGGAGGGAAAGTCTGTGTGTGGAGATGGTTTTGACTCCTCCAGCTTTGGAGTGAGGCTGTCTTGGTACATATCACATAAGACAGCTTGGTCTGGCTTCTAGTGCCGGGCTGTTGGAGCAAGGAGTCTTGATAGTGGCAAAGTCCCGAGAGCTGTAGGGCTGCAGAAAGCAGTCTCCTTTCAGGTATTGGCTTGGAACTGCTGGAAGTGATCCATCTGCAGGGGTGGTCCACTCAGCATTCAGCAGATATTTACAGTAGGAACTTAGATTATTAACTTTTAATAAGGTTTTAAGAAGGCCTCTCTTCTTTAGCTAAGGCTTCATTTTTGTGTGTCTGATTTTTTATTTTTTTGCTTTATGGTTCTTCAGTTCAAGATTGCAGTCTTTCTCTTTTGCTTGGTCCCTTTCTTTCTGTTCAGCTTTGCCACATAGAATAAAAGACTTAAAGAGTGGTGGTTTTGTAATTGTAGGCATCCAAGGTCTCAAACTGTTCCCTTCATCTGAGTTGTCTCCTTGATTCTGGCACTATCTAATCCCTTATCACTCACTACCTATTGTAAAGTAGCTGTTGGTGAAGGTCCAGGAGCAGGTACCCATCAGTTTGCACCAGTGGCCATCTGTCCAGTTAGTCCATCTTGTCTGGAGCTTGACTAGCTGTCCAGAGATACCAGTTGTCCAGACAGATTGGTAGCTTGAAGCAGAGTTCAGGGATTGTGCTTTTGACGTGATGCAAACTAGTAAGAACCTATAAAGACTAAAAGGGGTGGGGGAAAGGAGTATCTTTAATGCTTTAAAAATATTCCCATAAGTGATCTCAGCTTTAGCTGTGATGCTGTCGGCCTCTGGTCCTAGATACACCCACATGGTATCCTTTCCGTGCCATCTTTGATTCCTACCTCTTAATAGAAAATTACTATTTTCTCTGTTCTTCTGCATTTTTTTTCCTGCAGCAACTGCTAATGCCTGTCCTCTTGATACTAACTGCTGTTGCTTACTGTTTGGCTGGCTTTGGCCTTAAAATAGGAAATCATGAAGGGAAAGTTCTCATCTTTGGTGCTGACAGTGTTTGTAAGAGCACCCTGCCCAACAGTTGCAACCATGGCAGTTGCTGGAGCTCAGTAGGGATGCCAGGCTGGGAATCAACAGAATCATAGAACCATAGAATAGTTAAGGTTGGAAAGGACCTGAAGATCATCCAGTTCCAACCCCCCTGCCATGGGCAGGGACACCTCACACTAAACCATATCACCCAAGGCTTCATCCAGCCTGGCCTTGAACACTGCCAGAGACGGAGCATTCACAACCTCCCTGGGCAACCCATTCCAGTACCTCACCACCCTAACAGTAAAGAATTTCTTCCTTATATCCAACCTAAACCTCTGCTCTTTAAGTTTGAACCTGTTACCCCTTGTCCTATCACTACAGTCCCTAAGGAATAGTCCCTCACCAGCATCCTTATAGGCCCCCTTCAGATACTGGAAGGCTGCTATGAGGTCTCCATGCAGCCTTCTCTTATCCAGGCTGAACAGCCCCAACTTTCTCAGCCTGTCTTTATATGGGAGCTGCTCCAGCCCTCTGATCATCCTCGTGGCCCTCCTCTGGACTTGTTCTAACAGTTCCATGTCCTTTTTATGTTGAGGACACCAGAACTGCACACAGTACTCCAAGTGAGTTCTCCCAAGAGCAGAGTAGAGGGGCAGGATCACCTCCTTTGACCTGCTGGTCACGCTTCTTTTGAAGTATCCTGAAGCCCAGAATACAGTTGGCTTTCTGGACTGTAAGTGCACACTGAAGCCAGCTCATGTTCATTTTCTCATCAACCAACACCCCCAAGTCCTTCTCTGCAGGGCTGCACTGAATTTCCTTTTTGCCCAGTCTGTGCCTGGGATAAATCCAGCTAGAGTAGACAAGACGTCATATTGCCATCATGTTTTGTTGGGTTTTGCTGCCTCAGCCTGAGAGTCTTGAAACAGAAGAAAGAGATGAGGTAGCAAGGAAGAAAATCAGGTTCTGGTGACTAAAGAAATTTAAAAAGTTCCATTTAAAATAATCTTAGTAATGAGTCTTTTGGCTATCATTAAAGAACTGTAAGTATGGCTTAGTTGGGTTTTGCTCATTGCTTACACTGGTACCTAGCATGGCTGTCAACCAGTTCCGAGTCCAGCACGTCTGGTCTATGTCCTAACGCTTATGATAAGAGAAGGCAACCTTGAATCTCCTCTAAGGCAAGTCTCTAACTCTGGGTACCTTAGTAGCTTACAGAATGTCCATAAATGTTGTTGCTCAGTTGACTTAATTCTTTCAGGCAACCCCTCTGCTTGCTCTCCATATTCAGCAGGGGCAGTAGATTTTCAGACACATGAAAAGCTCTTGCTGAATATTCAACTAAGATTACTTTTGTTTGCTTTTGTAAGGATTCCTGGTTGCTGAACCTGATGTAACTGCACAGATGGACCAAGGAGAAGAACAACATCATGAGGCCTCAAAGGAGACACACATGGGTGAGGAATAACTTAAATAAAATTATAAAGACAAAGCAGGCAAAATGCTTTTTGAATTGCTTCAGCAGCTATTTTATTTCATGCAGCTCATAGTGAGACCTCTTTTCCCCTCAGAGCAGGCAGACAGCCTTTGACAGTCTGCTGTTAAGAGTATGTATAGGAAGACAGAGTATTAGGAAGCCAAGATGTGAAGATTTCTTGGGGGCAAGGAGACACCTGTAGCCTAGCCTTTGGCTCTACTGTTTGTGTCACATCAGTTTTCCTTTTACTGCTCCTTCTACACAGTTCAGATCATGCTTCCTGGGGTAATAGCTTGCCTGTACTCTGCTGTGCCATTCCCCACCAAGAATCACAGTTACAGTTATACTTTTTTTCCAGATGATGAGCTAGGTCCCCTTCCAAATCACCTTGCAAGCACAGATCTGCAGGATATGTTGGCAGCAGGATCCAGAGGAGGAGAGGAACAGTTGGGGAACAACCATGGAAGTCAGCAAGATTCCTCAAGGGCTCAGCAAGGTGGCTGTGAGGAAGAAGGGGTGACTAAGCCGCCTTGTTCTAATATCATCCTGGTAAAAAGACAGGACAGAAGGACATCAGCAGCCTCACAGCGCACTGCTTGTGCAGGGAGACCCACCATCTGCTCTGAGTGTGGAAAGGGCTTCAGTCGGAGCATCCATCTCACCCAGCACCAGCGAATGCACACTGGGGAGCGCCCCTTCCTATGTGGAGATTGTGGCAAGGGCTTCAGCCAGAGTTCCCATCTCATCCAGCACCAGCGGGTCCACACAGGCCAGAAACCCTACACCTGTGTTGAGTGTGGGAAGAGCTTCAGCCAGAGCTCTAACCTCCTCAAGCACCAGCGCATCCACACCGGGCTCAAGCCCTACATGTGCAGTGAGTGTGGCAAGATCTTCAGTGACAGCTCCACCTGCATCAAGCACCAGCGAATGCACACAGGCGAGCGGCCCTACAAGTGCCCAGCCTGTGGGAAAAGCTTCAGCCAACACTCCCACCTCCTTCAGCACCAGCGAACCCATGATGGCATCCGGCCTTATGCCTGTGGGCAGTGTGGCAAACATTTTGGGCAGAGCTCTGACCTCCTTAACCACACTCGTACCCACACTGGTGAGAAGCCTTACAAATGCAGCCAGTGTGGCCAGGGCTTCAGTGGCAACTCCAACCTCATCAAGCATATCCGTATCCACACTGGGGAGCAGCCGTACCACTGCACCCAGTGTGGGGAGAGTTTTCGTTTCCAGCCCCAGCTGGTGCGCCACCAGAAGCACCACATGGACTAGCTGGTGGAGTGGAGAAGGCTTTGTGGACCATAGGCAGCTACCTCGTGTTGGGAAGATGCACAACTGCTCCCTGGACACCTCATATGGGACATGAGTTTTGCGGAAGGGAGCCCTCAGAGCCTTGTCCTGTTGTGTTCTGGGTAACTCTGAGCACTGTCTGGGCAGTTGAGCAGAGGGAGTCTGCTGCAAAACAAGCTATGTTCACTGTGATGCAGTGGTTGTTCTGAGCCCCTCTTTCGGGGATAGGAAGAGGAAAGGTGCTTATATGGTACAGTATATTCAAGGCCAGAGAAGAGAACATAGGACCGGTGTCTTTCTCTGTTATTTCTACCAGGGAATGGTTTTTATCCAGTAAAAAAGAGCTAAAATCTGTACCTGTTTGCTGTACAAGGTTTGCTGTAGAAGCTGCCTGGGTTTTACCACATGATAAGGCCAGAGCCTGGGATGATCACTCCCTTTAGAATCCGCATTTCCCACTTGCCTGGTCTTGGGTTTGGATGACGTTAGTACCTATTTATTTTAAAGCCCCACAAGACTGCTGCATGCCTCGGCATACATGTGCTTTCTTGGGATGTCATCTATGGAGCAGTAGTTTTGCTGGTTGTATGGTTGTTAAATTGACAGTTCCACAAATGACAGCTTACTCCTCAGCAGTAATTAAGTAAATTAACATCCTTATGGGTATTTCTCTCAGATTCTTGTTTAGGTGCTTTTGTGGGTGGCACTTTATGAATGCTTTTTATAAGGCTCCTAAAAGTATTTAGGATTACTTTTTTAATTGTTGTGGTCTAATTGTCAGTTGATGAGCAGAAGGATGACATTTGAAAAATAAGCTATGTCAAACTTTGATTTTATATTAAATGTTAAACATTTTTTCCTGCATTGAACTTTTAAACTCGAATGCTATGGTTTTGTGTTGTTACTGATTATGAGGAGGTAATTATGACACTGATTTCTAGAATTCACGTGATAGTTTTGCTAGTGGTTTCAACATCTTCAAATAATGACTTTCTAAGAAATCTGGGAAAGGCAGGATTCTGAGAAAGCAGAAGGAACTGATTTCTGAAGAGATTTTCACTTGGAGAAGGAGAATACTACTACTGGGAGTCTGTCCTTAAAAGAAATCCTCTCTGAGGCAACTGCTTGGTATGGGGGAGGAGAGGGCTGGCAGTAATAACAAAGATGTTAATATATCTAGCACGGAAGAACTCTGCGTAATGAACATGGCAGTGTGTGCTGAAATGCCTGTTCCACCCACAGAGCCAAACGGAAGAAATTACAGTATACTTTAGGCAAGAAAATGAAGTGATCAAATATGTTGTGCTGTGGAGTTCCTGGTTTTGGCATCCCATATGTGCCTAATGATAACAATGAGCTTTCACATGGAGGTGAGCTCCCAGATAGGGAATATCACTAAGGGCAAAAAGAACACCAGCTCAAAGAGCACAAGATTCCTTCAAGCAAGCTGTGAACAGAAGGAATGTGACTGGAATGACTGGCTGAGTAATGTGGATACAGCCATATGTTCCTTAGCCACCAGCTGATGTCACAGAGGGCACAGCTTCATGCTCCATTGGCAGTAGATCTGGTTTAAGTCATTTGCTCTCACTCTACTCCGACCTTCTCCCCTAGAGCCTGAATTAATACAACTGTGCTAAGTAACTTGACACAGCTGTGCCCTAGGTCTGATCTGTAAGATGATCTACTTTTTTAAAATGGCAGGCTTTGGAGAGTTCATTTTAAGCTTTATTCATCCAGTCCTAGGCCCCAGCCTCACAAGCAGCCCAGTAGACACATACCTCTTGCAGGTCCTGGTGACCAGAATTGTTCAACTGGTCGTCCTTCCGGAGCAATCAGACTTACTGAATGTGGGCTGTTGCAAATGATTTTACTATAGAATATAGTACGCTAATACGTTTTGCAGAGCAGATGATCAGGGATCGAGCACCCAGGTTAAATCCTGGGGCTTATATTATGTACTAGTGTAGGCATAACCTAAGGGTACCAGTCAGCTGAGTGAGATGAGCAATATTCATACACCATTTCTGTCTTGACATTTCACATGCTGAAGCACACCAGCATGTCCCCCTTCACTTTGCTCCTGTGCTTGAATTTAGTTCTTATCTCCAGGCAGCCGTTTTCTCCTCCAGGCTCTCACTACCAGCTGCTTCACAAAAACAGTGTCCTCCCTCATTACCTTAAACAGTTTGCCCAATATTTTGACCATGGCTTCTCTCTGGTTTTCCCATGAATCAGTGTCATTGAAGTACTCAAACAGGAAATCAGTTAAGATCAGATGTAAGGGCTGCTTCTGAATTGGTTTGTCTGCAAGTTGTGACACATCCAGAAGTGGGTGGATTTCTGGTCTTTCCAGAAATACTGGGACACTACCCATTCTCTTCCTTTCAGAGGTCTTTGCAGTAGGACAAGATTTGGCTAGTGCTCTTCAAACACATTTTGAAATGCATGCTGCACATGCTTGAGCATTGAACTTTTAGACTGGAATTAATTTGAAATCCTTCAAAACCCCTTGTTGTTGGGGACTCTGTAACTCCGGACTCAGTGATCTGATGAGGAAAGTAGGGAGAGTTAGGAATTGTTTCAGCTACAATGCAGCATATTTGCTTACTTAAGAAGTGTGTCTCATCAGGATAACAGGCTTTCCATGGAGACATCCTGATTATTGAGCCCCGTAGCAGTAACTTGCCTTCTATAACTATTCGTAAGAACCAGCATAAGTTGCATATCACTGAAACTGGGCAATGAAATTTTCCACTCAGATACCAGACTGGTGAACAGCAGGAAGCCTCAGATCTCTCCTGACAAGTGAAGATGAAAATTACTATATATAAATATATATTTCTAGTATATAAAAAAAAAAAAAACAGAACAACAAAACACGCCACCAACAAACAAATGGCATTTCACTCCCCCGGTGCTACCTGAAACATACCTTAGGCTCCAGTTCTGCTACCCACACAAGTTCTGTCGCTGGTTGTCAGGTAAAGCCCTGTTTGTGTGTGGGACCAGGTGCTCTCCTGGTCTCAGCAACGCAGTTCAGCAAGAGATACAGATTCCAAAGTGTGTTGGTGGGTTCTGGCTGCCAGGCTGCACCTGGATGTGAGTGTGCTGGTGACTTTTTGATTTGAATAGTTTTACTTTCCCAGCAGTCCTGACCGTTGTGCTGATAGTTTCAGCTGAAGGTGCTGGGGCTTTGAGTTCTGAAGAAAAATGTTCCAGGTACCAGGCATACATATCTTCTCTGCACACGTTTGTGATAGCAGCTAAGTCCATGCATAAAGATTTTTTAGGACCTGCATTTTAGGCAGGTATGCCTCAAACTTTTACTGTGCAGGACTTACCCTTTCAAGTCTAAGATTGCCAAAAACTTGAAAAAGAAATGCAAGAAGAGCTTATATACCTAAAGTAGCCCCCATGTTAGCAACCTCACCCTTCTTGCAGAATCTTACTGACCTGAAGATGAGAGAGGATTTCCAGTTCTTGTTGGTAACACTGACAAGAATGCAGCTTCCCACAGCCAGCAGCTCCAAGCTGTGCTGGGCTATGCGCTCCTCAACAGAGTGCAATCCCACAGTGTTGTCAGACTTGGGACAGTTCTCCTTTGGCTGACTTGCTTTAAATCCACATCCTCCAGTTGGAAGTCCACCTGTATGGACAAGTGTCTTTTCTGTGATTGTACGCAAATTTAACGATGACACATAGATGCAGTGGTCCTTACATAGCACATGGTAATGTATCTATAAGAGATAAAGCTTTCAGCTTACTATGCTACAATTTTACCTGATCCTGCACCTTACAGTATGTTAAGTCCCTGCCAAAGCTTGCAGTTGCAAGGTGGGCAGGACTGAGGCCTGTAGAAACACGCATTCTGGCTTTGCCAGAAAGCAGAGAACTTTAAATACATTAATAATTTAGGCAGGCTGTTGACTGTAAAATGCATCCAGTTTGAGCTGAAACTCCCACCACCCTGGAGTACCTATTCAGAGACAAGTGTGCTGACTAATCTGCTTCTCAAGGAGAAAATGTGATAGGCCGGGACACAATCACCAACTCTAAAGGGGCTGATGCAAACGTACTTGAAGGATTTCTATCCACAGAGAGGACTAACTGAAAGCACTACGCCTCCTGCAGTAAGTGGTCCTGTGCCACTTCAGGTAATTTTTTTCAGGCTCCTTTCTCTAATTCAGAAATGATAGACCTGTATCTGTAGGCAAGAGTTCTGGGCCAACTGGGTCTGGACACAGAATAGCCTCACCTGTAATGAGAGGCAAGCAAAATTACTGTGGGGGCTGAGGTGCACCCCTGGCTTCTACCTTGCTAGCATAAACATTTCCCCAACCAGAAGCAACTTCCCAGGGAACTGGGTGACCACCCAGTATTTCTGATGTCATGTCTTCCCACACCTATTTGACTTCAAGGTATGCTCACCCTTCCTTCTTGTAGGTTTGGAGATTTCTTCACTGTGGAGGGAGTTGTGGGAGGGAGAGGAATGAAGAGGCCAAAAGAGACAGTGTGCCATCACACATGAGAAGAAAAGGATTAAGCATAAAATCATAGAATGGTTTGGGCTGGAAGGGACCTTAAATATAACTTAGTTTCAACTACACCAGGTTGCTCCAAGCCCCATCCAATCTGTCCTTGAGCACTGCCAGGGATGGGGCAGCCACACTTGTCTGGGCACCCTGTGCCAGCGCCTCAGCAGCCTTGCAGGGAAGAATTCCTTCCTAATGTCTGACCTAAGTCTCCCCTCTTTCAGTTTAAAGCCATTCACCCTTCTCTTGTTACTACATGCCCTTGTAAAAACCCCCTCTCCAGATTTTATGTAGGCACCTTTAGGTAAGGCTGCAGTAGGGTCTCCTCAGAGCCTTCTCCAGGCTGAACAAGCCCAGCTCTCTCAGCCTGTCTTCACAAGAGATGTGTTCCAGCCCTCTGCCATCTCCATGGCCTTCCTCACTTGAGCAGGGTCCACATCCCTCTTGTGTGGGGGCCTCAGAGCTGAACACCAGTACTGCAGGTGAGGTCTTTACAGAACAGAGGGGGAGGATCATCTCCTTCAACCTGCTGGTCACGCTTCTTCTGATTCCGCCCAGTGCGAGCACACATTGGAGCCAGCTCATGTTCAGTTTCTCTTTAATCAACACCCCCAAGTCCTTCTCAGCAGGGCTTCTCCACAGGGCTTCTCTGCAGGGCATACACTCTGCCCAACCTGTAGCTGTGCCTGGGATTGCTCTGACCCAGGTGTAGGACCTTGCACTTGTCATGGTTAAACTTCATGAGGTTGGCATCAGCCCACCTCACAAGCATGTCAAGGTCCCTCTGAATGGCATTCCTTCCCTCCAGCGTGTCAACCGAACCACACAGCTTGGTGTCATCGGCAAACTTGCTGAGGGCGCACTTAATTCCATTGTCCATGTCACCAACAAAGATGTTGAACAAGACCGGTCCCAACACCGATCCCTGAGGGACACCACTCGTTAACAGTTTGCACTGGATGTTGAGCTGTTTACAATTAACAATTTTCAGAGCCGGGTGTTACAGATCCTTACCACCACACTCCATTCGGCCGTTGCGGACCGCGCGGCATCATGGCTGGCCGCCAGGGGGGCGCAGCGCCACACCCTGTGGTGGGGCGGTTGAATCCCCTCAGCGGTGGGGAGCGGCCGAGCTCGGGCGCTCCTGTGGGAAAGCTGGCAGAGGCTCCCCAACCTTCTCGTCAGCACCGAAGGGCACAGGGGTATCATTTTCGGTTACGGGGGTGCGGGGGGTTTTCTCTCTTTAACGTTCGTGTCTGGATCCATATTTACCAGTCGAGTAAGTTCTAATGCATCCCTGAGGAGTTTGGAGCAGGGCTGAGCAGGCTGGGGCTTGACCAGCATTCCTGTAGGAAACAGGTGACCCTGCGTTGCTTCCCTTTCCACAGGGAGGAAGCTGAGGAGCCAAGGCACGACGCGCCCTGGGAAAGAGTGGGGAGCTGCCTGTGGCTTTTCTGTGCCTGGCTGGATAACGCCTGGCAAATACGGGTTTAAACATGTAAATGCCTTTCAGATTACGTCTGCAAACAGTGTGAGAGCCCACATGCATTGTTTATAACATGGAGACAAGATCTAAATGAAGTTGCTTGTTTATGAAGGACAAAAAAACATTGGTCCAGAGCTCAGCAGACATAAGGATGAAAGAGTCAGACTGCCAGAAGGAAAGAATGTGTCTGTAGGAAGATTGTTTCCCAATAAAATCCACAAGGAAAAAGTTTTTAGGTCTTCAAAATCAGTTTATCCTTTATGTAAAGTAGTGTGGCTCCATGGAGTACTTACAGGTGTTTCTTGTATGAAAGTAGGATGGGCAGAACATGCTTGTATATGTTACCCTGTGAGCTTGGTATGAAATTCATGCAGGGGTCTGCTGCTCCACTAGAAAATGTTTGGTTTATCATACATTAATCAAAAAAGAGTTGTAAACCACTCATTTCTTAGCAAAAAGTGGACGAATTATTTTCCTGCAGGGTAATAAAAAGGCAGATTGGCAGTAGTTTTTCCTGCTTTTATCCTCCATGCTGACATCTCAAAAACAACAACTTTGAAACTGCAAGCATCCTGCAGTTTGAGGATGTGTCCCAAAAAGGTATAAAAGTGTTGTATTTTCATTATACAGGGTATTGTTATGTCCTCCCCCCTCCCCCTTGAAAATAATTCATTACAGGAGAGAAGGACAATCTAACTAAAATAACAACTAAGTACAGCAAGAAAACTACTCACTCACTGCATAATGGGTGGAAATGGCTGTTCCAGGTAACAGCAGCAGGAAAAAGAACCCCAGAGTTCACTGATAAACAGCAAGAGGACTATACCCTGGGCCAAGGCCTTCAAACAGGGTCTATGAAAAGGTAGCAGCAGTGGAAACCATGCTCCCACCTTGAGTCTCCGGGGTGTGTGGCTTGTACAAACAGAACTGAAGGTGACCCTGTTGGGATGCACCATCAGGACATTGGTGCTCTGCGGACAGCCTGGGACAGAAGTGCATGATAGGCTTCCTTCACCTCCAAGTTCATTTTGGTGCTTGGGGCACAGAGGATGCGTTGTTCTCAAAAGCAGTAGAGGCTTTGCAGAAATAAAGATGTATTTTTTCTATGTGAAGTGAGCAGGTGTGGTAGAGATAGATGGTAGATAATGCCACCACCAGGCATTAGAGAATTAAAACCTTGCCATTTCATTGAACTGAATGATGCTTCTCAAATGAGCTTGTCAACTTTTGGTTTATACTTTCAAACTCAAATGTAACTAATAGCACCCTGGCATTCCATGTGCCTTCTTTCTGTGACTCATGAAATGCTGCTTCTCTCTGCTGCTGCTCTCACCAAGGACAATGAAAACTTAATGTATTTGCTCCTGTTGTTTGCACTCCAGAGCTCTGACTGCAGCAGCCCTGGGCTTGAAAACAATACTTAATTGTTTTGAAATTATGTTCAGCTTTAATTTTGAAAATGTTTCCAGTAACACCCCCATTGGGCTTCAAAGAATATCCAGAAGGCTTGGGGGGGTCACTTTGTGTATTCTCTGATTTTTGCTTTATAGGTGGTAAAAATGTCTTTTTACAAAATACCACTCACTCTACATCTGAGTTGCCCAGAACCCCTGGGTGCAACACTGAAGGTAATTGGTAACAGCCAAGAACAAGGGGATAGAGAGTGATTACAAGCCTGACAAAAATATTACAGGCAGAAAGGGAGGGAGAAAGTCTTTCCTGTCAAAGGCCTCTATGCAGGCAGGTGTGGATGTCAAAAGCACCCATAAAAGTCACAAGAGAATTCATATGGGAATCATGGCAGATGCATTCCTTTAGTATTAGCTAACTTTATTCTTAAGATTTTTACTTTTCTAATGCTGGTAATCCAGCTGGCATTTTTAAGATCATATCAAAATGATAGCTTTGTCACCTTATGTAATAGATCTCTCTTTTGATCTTGCAGGCAATGGGAAAAGGACTTTAAGAGCCCCAAGTGACAGTGAAGATGGTTTCAATGTCACAGCTGCTGTACAAAGCAGGAATGGCCAGTACAACACAATGGGAGATGCTGTATCACAGAGTTTTCCAAAGTGTCCACAGGGTCACATCTACAGCACCCAGCTTATTGCAAAGGTTTCTTTGCTCCTCAACCCATTCAAGAAGTGAGCTAAAGCCTCTTTGTGTCCCAAAACCCTGTACCTACCTGCACAGAACAAATCCTCACCCACATCTTTGTGTGAAAGCCTCCTGAAGAAAAAGAAACATAGCTCAAAGCAGTTTCTCAGATAAACAATCTCCATAACATTGAAACTATTTCAGAATAGCCAGAGCATGATAAACACTGTGGTGTTGTGTTTATCTACCTGTAACAGTCTGTGGCAAGGTTTGGCTTCCTGAATGTTATTTGATGGCTGCATCTCAGGGATCTGTATTTGTACAGATACAGAGGCTGTCTTGCCTCTCTTCAGTCAGGGAAGCAGCTTTGGGAGGGGCCTTGGTGCAAAAGAGGCAGGAGTCCTCTTCAAGCATGTGGAGAGTAGGCAGTTACTTTGCTCAAGATAACCTGGAACTGTAAGAGAAAACTGGCAACTTGATCAAGCACAGCTCTTCTGTGCAGCATCAGATCACTCTGATGGCAGAGGAAGCTGGTCACAGCCCAGTGGTGGCACCTATGTGTGGTTACCCATACTGAAATCCCCTGAAGAAAAATGCTCCAAGAATGGCCCTTCTCTCCTCCCTGCAAAGGTCAGTTACAATGCCTGATCCTTTCTTTGCTACTCCCTCCCACGAATTTTCTCTGGCCAGTTTTAGGTAGCTCCCAGAGGATCAGCATATGAAAACCTCTTTGGGTGATTGCAAAACCATTTATCTTACATTGCAGGTAAACTGGTATTGCCCATTTAGAAGGGGGTGGTTGTAAAAGGTCAGGAAATGGGTGTGCAACTGCTGATCCATAGGCAACAGGCACCCAAAGTCACAATCCAGAATGAAAACCCCAATTCAGTGAGCTACAAGGGGAGATCCAGACATCATAGAATCATGGAATCATAGAACAGTTAGGATTGGAAAGGACCTCAAGATCATCTAGTTCCAACCCCCCTGCCATGGGCAGGGAAACCTCACACTAAACCAGATCACCCAAGGCTTCATCCAGCCTGGTCTTGAACACTGCCAGGGATGGAGCATTCACAGCCTCCCTGGGCAACCCATTCCAGTACCTCACCACCCTAAAAGTAAAGAATTCCTTCCTTATATCCAATCTAAACCTCTGCTGTTTAAGTTTCAACCCGTTACCCCTTGTCCTATCACTACAGTCCCTAATGAATAGTCCCTCGCCAGCATCCCTGTAGTCCCCCTTCAGACACTGGAAGGCTGCTATGAGGTCTCCACTCAGCCTTCTCTTCTCCAGGCTGAACAGTCCCCAACTTTCTCAGCCTGTCTTCATACGGGAGGTGCTCCAGTCCCCTGATCATCCTTGTGGCCCTCCTCTGGACTTGTTCCAACAGTTCCATGTCCTTTTTATGTGAGGACATCAGAACCACACACAATACTCCAAGTGAGGTCTCACAAGGAGCAGAGTAGAGGGACAGGATCACCTCCTTTGACCTGCTGGTCATGCTTCTCTTGATGCAGCCCAGGATATGGTTGGCTTTCTGGGCTGTGAGTGCACACTGCTGGCTCATGTTCATCAGGGCAGGAGCCCAGGGAATTCTGGCACCCACTGCTGCCAGTGCTGGCTGTGGGGAAGGGGAGGTGGCCCTCACTGACCTAATTGTTCTAATGAAGGCTGGGACGCTTACAGTTTCAGTCCTCTATATTGTATGCCAGCACAAGGGCCTGAATAATTCTAGCTGGCTGAGATGGTAGATGCTGCAGTTTCTCAACATTTTGAAGTATTCATAGTTCTGTTAATTTTCCACTGAAGCCACACACTGGAATTTTTACAATGTACTTCAAAGGAATAATGGAATTGCTGGGGAGTCATTACCATCGGTATTTATCTTCCCATCCTATTACGTCAAAACTTTTTCAGTAGGCCAGATCCCACTTTTGACAGCAAGCCAAAACTTAGGGCTGATGCTTTATCCTGCTGTTGCTCCAAGGGCTTTTTTCTTCTTTACGGGATTCACTCATCATCTCAGTTGTCTTAGTAGGAAAATCACTGTTGTGATGCTTCATTTTAAGGCCACAAAACCATTTATATCCTTGACATGACCCAGACATCCATATCCTGTATGAAAAGGGGTTTGATTTTAGGCCAGCTATAAAATTTATCACTGGAAAATTTATCATCTGAGTTCCCATAATAACCAGGCCTCATTAGCTTCCAGTGCCAGCACTCTTGCAAATGTTCTGAACCATATGGAACAAGCACAAACCATCACTTCTTGTCTGAAACAAGAGGCTCCTCTCAGGATCTCCGTCAGCCTCTGGACCTCTGGCTCCCCTCCGCTGCAAGTCACACAGCTCATTAGGGTTGTGTAGCTATAGAGGTGGAAGCCAAGCTCTACCTTAGCCCTCGTTTTTTATTTGGTCCATACAGTGCTGCTGCAGGTGCACTTCTAGTAAGAAAAATAAAGATGGGCCTGAGGAGACACTGAAAAGTAACTGAAAAGGCCTTCAGATTTGCACAGAGAAATAAGAAATCCATGATGTTAGAGCAAGGTGCAGCCAACTAATGGGTGCTGCCCCACATCTGACTTCAAGGAATTAAGAACCTGCTCTTTTTTTTTTTTTTTTGAAGGCTGAAATTTTTAGCACCTGGTAAAACTCATCACAAAATCTTCAATACTTTTTCAGGTACTTGGATTTAAAGGAAATGTCAGAAAGTTCCTATGAACACTTGGTTCTACAACTAAAATAGTTTTCTGAAGGGAATTAGCTTGCAACAACTTATTTATAAGCTAAATACATAAATGGCAACTTCTAAAGCACAGTGTACACAATGTCCCGAAGTACCAGCATTGAGCAAACAAAACTGATTCAAAAAACTGAGAAAGCTTGTATTTTTAATACACACAACTCATTCCTGAGGGCTTGATCAAATAAACTACAGTGACTGAGATATGGGACAGACATAACTGAAATGAGGAGATTGTGACGCTCTGGCTTTCAGTGTGATTTAAAAGATACAGGTATTTAGAGACTGTTAAATCATCATTCTGGCCCCTACTGACACAGTCATTGTTGTAGATGCACTTTCAAATTTCTGTGTAAAATGTCTCCTGGGTCTGCTGGATATCTGATGGAAAAGACAGCACACTAAGCTCCTTTGAAATTCATGGCATAGGGTTCCCAAGGTTTTCAGACTAACAAAACACCATCATTTCTTTCTGCTAGTATCATCATATGTCTGGGATGAAGTGTTTAATTTAAAATAGTGTGTAGTGTAGCTCTGTAGGTTTCTCAAGGCCACGGGGACCTCAGATGGCAACTATCTCTTTTTAACTGTGCTGGGATTGTCCTAGGAACATGTATCAAAGATGAGAAAAGATGAAATACTTAAGATTTAGTCTCTCCAGACAAAATACAAATAGATATATCTGGCTTGTACTGGCAAATGTAGCTGCTAAGCCATTCTCAGGCAGTCAGGCCCACAGTGCCTGGAAAAAGGAAAACTTCACACCCATTTTTAAAAAGAACAGAAAGGAGGACCCTGGAATCTACAGACTGATCAGCTTCACCTTCATGTTCAGTACAATCATACAACAGATCCTACTGGAAGCTATGTCAAGGCATGTGGGTGGCAGGGAAGCAATCAGAGACAGTCCTTCACAAAGGACAAATAGTGCCTATCTGGAAGCCTTCTACAACAGAGTGACTGCACTGGTGGATAAGGAAAGAACAACTGATGTCATCTAGCTTGACTTCTGTAAGGCCTCTGGCACAGTCCCACACAACATCCTTGTCTGTAAACTGGAGAAAGATGGGTTTGATGAATGGATTATTTGATGGATTAGGAATTGGCTGAATGGCCACACCCAGAGAATTGCAGTTAATGGCAAGGTCCCTCAAGGGGGACCTGTATTAAGACTGGTACTGTTCAGTCTCTGTTAATGAGTGCACCCTCAGCAAGTCTACAAGTGACACCCCACTGAGCAGTGCAGCTGATTCACTGCAGGGAAGGGATGCCATTCAGAGGAAGCCTGACAGCCCCATGAGGTTCAACAAGGCCAAGTGCAATATCCTGCACCTTGGTCAGGGCAACCCCCCATATCAGTGCAGTCTAGGGAATGAAGGGATTGAGAGGAGCACTATGGAGAAGGACTTGTGGGTACCATTGAATGAAAACTGGACATGAACTGGCAATATGCACTTGCACCCCAGAAAGTCAACCATGTCCTGGGCTGCACCAAAAGGACTGTGGTGGGTAGAGGGAGGTGAATTGCCCCTTCTACTCTGCTCTTGTGAAACCCCACCTGCAGTACTGTGTGCAGTTCTGGTGTCCTCAACACAAGGCAGAAATGGACCTGCCTGAGCAGGTCCAGAGGATGCGAAGAAATCAATCAGAGGGCTAGAGCACCTCCTCTATGGAGACAGGAGTTGGGTTTGCTGAGAGTGTTGGGCTTGTTCAACCTAGAAAGAAGGCAGCTCTGGGAAGACCATACAGTAGCTATCTATATTTAAAGGGGACTTCTAGTCCTGTGGCCTGTAAGTCCCAGGACTAGGATTTCCAAAATTACAGTCATCACTGTAATTGGATGCACATCACAATTACATCACTGCAACTGGATGTAAAGAGGAGCACAGGACAAGCAAGCCAGTTTTTCATCACTTTCTAGCACGAAGACTGCACTGTCATCAACTCTATGAAGATTAGTCTTCCTTTCCCCTGACTGTTCCTGGTGAACTGATCTGGCAACAGAGTAATACAGAAATTAACAGAGAATTGCAGCAATGTTTGTAGATCTTATGTTCAAACCAGTGTTGCCAGAATGAGCACCTGAGGCTAGACAGCTCACCAGATTTCCACAGTAAGAACAGAAATGGCATTTCGTAGGCTGACAATGTTCGTAACACAGCAGAACACTAAGTTGTTTCTAGATATAATAGGGATCAAGATACTGGACCTTAAAATATTCCCATCATCTTCCTTCATGTTATGATGTTAGCAGCTAAAAATTAATGAAATGGCTGCAGTATACCTAATGTAAATCAGAACATCAGGCTTCCAATCTGAAGTACTTCACTTTGAAATTAAGCTGCTCCTGAGACAACAGCCACTAAAAACATCTCAGTCACAACCGAGGTAAATGAAATGTCTGTAAGTGAAAAAGGTGACTCTTTAAGCTTGTGTTCATCCACAGGGTTAGTTCTTTTTTCACTGCTGTTACTACTATTTTCAGTGTCTCAGAACAATGACTAGAGAAGAGTAATACTGGTAGGACAGAATGGAGACCGCTGCCCTCTGAGACTTTCTCCTTTTAGCTTCTTTAAAACAAAAAGGCCCTTTAAAACAAAAGGTTGCTATGCAGAGATGTCTTGTGGTGCTGGAAGCAGAGTGCCAGCAAGCCTGGAGCACTGCTTATGGTATGGTGGAGTAGATATTCTAGCTTGAAGCTCTACAGGTCATAGCTTGACTGCAAAGAAATGTAACAGTATCAAAACAAAACGAAGTTGGGGGTGAGGGGAAAAACACATCATGCTCTCACAATAAAAGCTATTTTGATCCACTTTCAAAATAATACATCAATCTCACCTGCACCTTTCGTCACACAACGAACAGAACTAAACATATTGAACTAACCAGTCCATAATTGTCTCTCTCTCTCTGTTCAGCCCTTGCCAAAGTAACATCTCACCAGTCCTTTTCTATAGTGTCTGGAATTATATAGACAAGCTGGAGGCGGCCTGCAGTTCTAAGAACAAAGCTTTCTCCCGGCATGGGGATGATACAGAAAAGGCTCTAACTGCAAGTATGGAGACAACTTTGATCCAAACAGAGAACTGAGGAGACAGAGAGAGCAAGAGCTAAGCGCAAAGGCTTCTCTCTGCACACAGGACAGGGCAGGAGGCACGCAGGCAGCCTCACTTGTAGTTAGGGCTGCAGGGACAGTGGGGATGCAGCTACCTTCCAGCACAAAATGGAGCGCACTGGAAAACCTGGTGCCAAAGACAGCCCTGGCCTCATATCCCTGGCAGACTCACAGAGCCTCTGAGACCGAGTACTGTTCATGGGAGTCTGTCTCTTGTGAAAGCCTCTACTTCCCTGATGAGATAAACAGTAGAAACAGAGTCCATGGCCAATGGCTGCACAGATTCACGGGAGGTTTGTCTTGCTTGTTGCTCTCTCTCTTTTCCATTGCAGTCACCTCATAGTATCCAGCCCATCAACATGACATGTCCACAACAACTTCAAACCACAAGGGACATCCTTGTTGGGAAATCGTTCTGAGAGGAAAAACAGAAGACTAAAGTCAGCAGGAAAGCACCCATGGAACACAAAGAGACAGACGTAGCTTTGACAAAGACACAACAGAAGAACAACAGCTTTGTTCTCTCACACCCCTTTCCTCTCTTACACGTCACT
Source organism: Melopsittacus undulatus (assembly GCF_012275295.1). Taxonomy (NCBI): domain Eukaryota; kingdom Metazoa; phylum Chordata; class Aves; order Psittaciformes; family Psittaculidae; genus Melopsittacus; species Melopsittacus undulatus. The sequence goes on from NW_022994195.1 coordinate 65,596, forward strand.
TAAGCTGAGGCCTAACAACCAAGCTGCTCTAGCAACAAGGTCTCACTCATGGAGCAGACTTTGGACAGCTCCCCTTCCCCAAAAACCATGAACTCATCAGTCCTCACTAGTGTGGGCTATGGCAGGATGTCCTGCTGGTATCCTGAGCGAGGAACGCCTTCAGCAAGCATGGCCCCTACACATGCCCATGGGTATGCACCCACAGGAGTCTGCCATCTCACCCCTTTCAGAAAGACAAGGTCTCTTACACCATGCCTTGCTATTAGCCCTGTCCCAGTCCAGACTAAGAGAGGCTCTCAACTCTTCCTTAATAAGGATCAAGGCCAAAGCAATGCCCTGTGATTTCTGTAAGCCCCAAGTAAGTCCCCTTCCCTACCGTGATTCTCCTAAACACTAGATGAACTCCCACTTCCTTGGATCACCAGGCCTTAAATACCAAAAACATCCCTTACCTCCCCATACCTAGGCAATCTGTCTCTCCCCTCCATCATGAAGTCCTGTGTAGGGCTCCTACACCCACAGTGATAGCCTGCTTAACACAGCGACGACCCTCAATTGGGATTTCCCACACTCAGACTACAGAACCCTCTTGCCCATAAACTCTGATTAGTGACTCCTGCCTGGTGGCTCCCTGCTCAGCCTATTTGGATCAGGAGCACCAGACACGGCCTCACTGTTTTCTTGGGGTCCTTTTTCCTCTTCTTGTCAGAGGCGTTGAGGTAGGCCTGCTCCCTGGCCCTACATGAAGGGCCTCGGCTCAGCTCCCTCTCACTGTATGGGGGCAGGGTGTCCTCTTCATCCTCCTGCTCAGGCGATGATGGCGGCTGCTGTGACTGCTGCTGTGATTTCTCGGCTTTGTAGGTAGAAGGTGGTGACCAGGCATAGTATGTTCCCCCTCCTCTCTGGCTGGGCTGCAAGCTCAGCTTCGAGGGAGTTTCACTATGGTCACCGCTCTCATCATAGCTCCGAGATTTCCTCTCCAACACGCTGCTGAGGTAGGAGTGATCGTATTTCTGGCTCCCTCCAGGCGTTCGGCTCACCAGCCTGGGCAGGTGCTTCTCCTCATGGGCACGTCTCCGGGGTGGGCTGTATGACCAGCCCTGATCCGAGTCTGTCAGCGGCTCCCGGTTCCCTCTGCTGCGCTTGGTGTAGTATTCTTCAATGGAGCCATCCTGGTGGGGCAGCCCTCCGCTGCGGCTGCCATGCGACTCTGAGCGCTCGAAGCGTCGTGTTTCCTGGCTGTCTGCTCGCCGCATCCGCTGGCTGTACGACTCTGCAAAGGCTGCCAGCTCATCCATGGAGACAGCCGGCACTCCCACAGAGAAACTCTTACGGGACAACATCTCAGACTTGGATCTCTGCTGGCTGGAAGAGAGAAGAGATAGTGTTAGAGGGAAGGATTCAGCTGCGCTCATCTTATCAGCTGCCTTCACAGGCAATGGAGAGAAACAAGCATTCCTGGAGCATGAATCATCTGACCTGTTTTCATCATCTTCTGTAGGGAGAGATGCATCACATCCTCAAAATCCCTGCTTCTCTCTGCTGTCAAAGCAGCTTGGTACTGTACATGTCTAAAGTTACCCAAGATTAACCTCAGAGTGCATCTCCCTGTCCTCCAATATGTAGGGGGTTAGACTTGTTTCTCCTTGGCCCCAAAGCTTGTAGGTCTATGTCCTGCTGGGAAAACCCATGAGCCCAGCTACAGAAGCTCATAGCAGAGTGATTTTGAAGCAGGTTTAAGAAACCAAACTAGCAAAATAGTCCAGTACTTAGGGAAGGAAATCCCTGACACTTTGTTCAGGAGACTGGGCTGCTGGTATGTGAGGGAAGGATGTGGTATCTCTTCCAAGCATCAGAGTGCCAGTCTTTCAGGCCTGGTGTACAGGTCCTGCTGCACCAAAGCACCAGGGTGTGACACCCAATCAGCGCATCAGCACTAGAATGTGCTGGAAGGATCAGGAACGAATCTCAAGAAAGCATTTTTGGGGAAGGGTGGTTTGGTTTTCCTACTGATCTCACTTTTATGTCACTGGAATGGGGTTGGTACCTAGCTTTGCCCAGCTAGGTAGGTCTTCCAGTCAGTTTTGTGAGAATCAAGATTTATTCTGACCTCATCTAGTGACAACTCCCAGATTTCATGTTTCTCTCTAACCCTCTGTCCTGCTGAGCAGAACCACAGCAGCAGGAAATTGAGAAGAGCTATCAGTCCATCTGTCCCTTCTCCATTTTACTTAGCCAGATATAGCTGCTTCCCAACACGGCACTCCTCACCTGTGCCAGAAAGTGTCCCGCTCATCTCTGTAATCAGAGACAGCCTGTGATCTGGATGTGCTACCCCCACCCATCACTCCAGCCCAGTATTCAGCATCGCCATCCAGGTCCCCAGCAGGAGGCAGAGGTTTCCTTCGTGACTGACGGTAGGGCTGACGGAAGTTCAGGTCCTCTTCATGCAAAGAGCTGAGTCAGAGATGGTGTTGTTATCTGTAGGGGATGTTACAGAAAATAAATTAGACAGGTATTACCTTATAACATGTGCAAGAAGGGAGGGAAGGACAGGACAGGAATGCTGTGGTAAGCCCAGGTGCAGCTTTTTCAGAAAGAAGCTGAGCTGTCCTCTGTTAGAAAGAAATCAAAATGGAATCCCAGACCCTCCTCCACACCCTTGACTGTTCCTGCCCAAGATTGCTGTGGCTCAGTTTTGACACAGAGCTGCTGTTAGACCTACAGGTCTTCTAAATTGTAGCTGGCAACCAGGTGGGATATTCTAAGATCATCACATCACATCAGATGGCTGTGTTACAGATAACAGTCCAACCTTCATGTAGAAAATCACTCCTTAGCCCTGCTTCACTAATACATGAGAGCTGTGCTGCCTTGTGAGGTGGGCACTGAGCTTGGTGAAATACCATCACTGCAGTTGTGCCACCTCTCCCTTTCCTGGTATGAAACAGGCTGGCTCTGGATTTGGCCTGACTTGCCCAGCTAAAAGAAAACCAACCCCCTCAAAAAAAGATGAACAAAAAAGTAAGAGACTGTCTGAATCACTGTCAGTCTGTACCCTGTCAAGCACATTGACATCTGGAGGCTTGACATACCAATCTGGAGAGGTCTTTTTATAGTAGATCTTGTGGGTGCAGAATACAGTGTGCTCAGCAGTGACTGTTTTAGAAGTATACATAATTGTTAGTTATGCCTAATCTGTACTATAGCTTTGATGTAGTGTCATTCCCTAACACACTTTCATTGATTTGCAGGATCTCACACGTGTTTTAAATGAGCTGCTACCAGTGCCTAATGTTGGTTAGCTCTGCATGAGTCGGATGCTGCTGGGGCAACTGAGCCCCCAGCCTGTTCCTCCAGCAGAACAGCTAGAGGATAACAATCAGCATTGTAAGCCCTCCTCATGCACACACCTTGTCCTACCACTGCACCTCTGCCTCCTAATGTGGAAAGATCCTCACTTGGGTTTGTATTCTGACACCCCATTCAGAGCAGCCTCAGCCATTCTTTAGGGGGAAATAAAGCTTGCAAAGGCTATCAGGAGAGAGTGAGGAGCTCCACACAGAAGTTCTGAGTTTGTATCATGTCCCTATTCACCACTGTCCTGCCCTTCACCAGCAGCTGTCCGACTGCCAAGCTGTCATAATGATGTGTGTGCCACCTCTGATTTTATGTTGACCCAGTGTCACAAAATCTGATGAACCCCTAGTTTCTCAGATCTTTCTTGTAGTGGCTGCTCCTTCTGCAGGGCAATAGCCACTTGAAAACCACCTTTCTCTGCATCTTCCCAACCACACCATGGTTATTTGCAGCCCACAAAAGATGCTTTTAACAAAATCATCCATCTCTTATTTTGTCACACTGGGAATTTACAGGCACCACACTGTAAGGGATATAGAAATTGTGAAGACAATACCCCAGCTATTATCACACCACAGGATATGCAGAAGGCATATGCAGATTTGGTGATGATCCAAAAGTTTAATTATCCATGTAGACATTTTCATTAGAATCTTGGTATTTCTCACCTTATTTGTTCTGTGATGATTGGGTAAGCAGCAAAATCTTTAAAATCAGAACACAGAACCATAGAATCATAGAATAGTTAGGGTTGGAAAGGACCTTAAGATCATCTAGTTCCAACCCCCTGCCATGGGCAGAGACACATCACACTAAACCATGCCAACCCAAGGCTCTATCCAACCTGGCCTTGAACACCACCAGGAAATGGAGAATTCCACAACTTGCCTGAGCAACCCACTCCAGTGCCTCACCGCGCCGTAACAGTAATATCTGATCTAAACTTCCCCTGTTTAAGTTTTAACCCGTTACCCTTGTCCTATCACTACAGTCCCTAATGAATAGTCCATCCCCAGCATCCCCTATATACCCCCCTTCAGATACTGGACTTGTAGATGCCTGAATCTATTCAGGCATTTATTCAACTGCCCCAAGTACCATATCCTGGGCATCATATCCTAGAGGATGGCTCTAAGGCAAAGCCAGTGAACTTTTAACTATGAGCATGCAGACTTTTTCAGGTCAGTGAGAAAAAACAAATAATTAACCATGCTTGTTCCTCACATCGTTCTCGCATCGTTCTCCTAGCTGGTCAAACTGAGCCAGTTCTTTCTCCCACATAGTAAAGCACCTTCATGGAGTCCCCTTTCCTTGTCAGCCTGGATCCTGTACCCCTTGCACACTGCTAGAGAATAAAGAAACAGCATTAGTGGAAAATATGGTTAAGTCCAAGGAGACTTTCTGACAATATTGCTTCTACAGTTGAGCTCATGCCTGCAGGCAGGTAGGCTGCGTCTTCCAAAACCATGACTGAGTCAGTCTTTGCTTCAGAAGAAATCTGTCTGTAACGTGGGATGTGTAGCTGTGAGCAGCTGCATCATTTATAAAGCTTGCAGTAACAGCAAAAATTATTTGGAAATGCCCAATCTGTACAACCAAATGCATCAAGTGGTGTCACTTGCCACAGAGTGATTCCATCCCCCCCAGAGGATGGCAGAAAGGAAAAGCACTCATTTCCCCTTCCTCAGCACTCCAGAAAGGATTCGTCATGGTATGGGAGAAGCAGTCCCAGAAGATGAGGCTTCCTCTATGCAGCAGGGCTGTAAGCTCTCAGTCCGCAGGGAAGCAGGTGGCTGAGCATTTGGGAGCTGTCACTTGGCAGACCACTCCTCCCATCCCTATGAATTCTGCTCACGCAGGTTGAAGAGCATGTGGTAGGAGAAGCTCCAGATAATACAGAAGGAAACACAGGAAGTCCCACAAAGTACATCACAGTGCTTTGAGATGTATACTGAACCTAATGATGGGGCCGAAACCAGACCACTGGTAACTGAAGCTGCCTACTCTGGTGTTCTTTACATGCTTGATTTATAGAAAACATATGTTTTACACATACATTAAGTACCTGACCCCTGAGATTACTCCGTTTGCAGGGAAGTCTGGGCAGCTCTTTTGGTTATCCCACATTCCTGAGTGTAGAAAAGAAGCTCCTACACACCTGAAGCCACAGCAGCTCTTTCTTACTCCAACAGGCTGGCTCCATGCACACTTTGCCTGCTAATCCTATGAAGAGCCTGATTTACTCAAGGCAGGTCTATAGTCAGCAAGCACAGAACCCACCTATCAGAACTTTGAAGAAAATAAGGCTTTTATAGCAGATTAATTAAGAAAAATCTCAGCCTGAGGCAGTTTCAAGACTGACAGAAATACAGGTCTAAGTACAAACCAGTACGACAAGCCTCAAATTCAGCCTCATTAAAAACACTGTCTGAGGACAATCCACTTAGCACTACGAAATGGAGCCCGTCTGCCCTGCATAGGGTTATAATGTTCCTTGTGTAAATACTGCAGTGTTGCACAAGTGCTTCTCTTGTGGCACGATTTAAATACTTGGACGGTGGTTTTGAACCAACCTGTTTCTTCTGGTTTATCCCACACTCCCAATACTTTGAGCTACTAACATATGGGTTTGATGGTACGTTGCATAGTATGCACTGTGTGGGCTGAACAAGAACTTGGCAGAGGTATTTTTAGGCACCTTCTGTATGAAACTGCTGTGCATGTGTCTGTGTGCTATTAAATAACCATGCCCTGCTTCAGAAATGGCTGTGCCATGAAATGGATGGAATGATTCCTGCAATAATCCCACAGATTGCTTCAGGAGGAAATTGCATTACTGTGGGTTTTGTTTGTGCACATGTAAGGTACATAACTACATCCTGAAATATTACCTTGTCTATGTGTATTTGGGAAAGGTATTAGATGTTAAAACATGAGTCTATCGGGGGTCCTGCTTTCAACGTGTCTCCAGGCAGCTTAACTGACAGCAGTCTGAGTTTTGCTATGTTTTATTATCCCCACAAATGTGTGCACAATGACTGCAAATGCACACAGTGATTGACAGAACACAAGGAACCAAAGCAGAAGACCATCATGTCTCTTGGGAGTGAGGTTGCTGCTATGAAGAGGGGCTGGACTGACTAGCCTCAGAAGTGATGACTCCAGCTTCACTGTGCAAGCAATAGCACCTCACCGTCACTGTTGACCTGTCTGCTACTTTGCTAGGAAGGAGGTCTCCCAATATCCTTTCTTTAATGTGTCTACTAGGAGCTCACCCAGGCTAACACCCCATTTATACACAGGGGTACAAACAAGCACCAGCTGGGAAATTACTCTGACCTACTAACAACCTTTGGGAACTTGAACAGGCAGCTTCCAAACTCTATCTCCCCAGAGCCACTACTCATGCTGAGGCTGTGCCAGGTATCTACTGGGCAGCATCTATAGCTCCTGGAACTGATGGAGATTTCTCTAATTAGCTAGGTTTCATACTAGCTTCATGCTCAACTTGCTATTGCAGCTGTGGTATCAAGGGCAAGTAAATTATTGGTTAATTCTGCAAGCATCTAGAAATTAACTGAATTTAAATCTGCAAAGATAACCACAACAGCTCATAGAAAGTATTTTCCATGACAGATGAAGGATATTTTGTGTCCATGTTTATTTATTACTTTGCACAACTGAATGTTCAACTTCTCAAATCTCTTTATTATTCCTTATGTGAGAACCAAAGATATTATTGCCTCCTCCTCACATCCTTCTTCATCTGTAAATTGTCAGAACCCTTTAATAAGGTCTGAATATTTTTAGGCCCATCTTAATTATACGGGAATAAAGATGCAGAGAATATTAACCACTTGTCCAGAACTATTCACTGAAGTCAAAGGGAATGGGAACATTTTTCCCTGTTAGACCATATTTTCTTCTCCTGAACACTTCACAAATTTCTAATGCCTAATTTCTCTTAACTAGACATTTTCTTTATTATTCTGTGGGTGGAACCAAGTCAGCCAAAACTGTGAGCTGCTTCCCTCCCCAGAGAGGACAGCATTGCTATTTTTTTCAGACAAGTGTGATTAGGAAGTAAATGATGTCTCATCCTTATACGCCTTTCATATGAAAGATCTGGAGTCCACCTCTTGGGATCAAAAGCTTCCCCATGTGCATGTTTCAAGGAGTCTACGCAAGAGTCTTCAGGGGACTACTGCATTTACAATAGACAGAGCATACATCCTAGCTTATGTGTTGCCACCACTCTTCTAAAGAAAGATGAAAGTTTTTGGTTCTTTTTATCCTGTTCAGCCCTAAATTTAGGATAGAGTTCCTAGGCTTCACTGGAGCTTTGTCACATGGGTTTTATATAACCCTAGGACAAATCTTCTAAATATCCTCATGCCTATGTTTGCTCACTGTATCACTGCAAAGGGGTCATTTGTAAGCACAGAAACTATCTAGGGCAAAGGCTGTACTTTGTAGCCTGGCAGTCAGCATTGGAGAATCATCCAGTCTCTGTCCTTCAGCACTTCTGACCCCATTTTTTTTAAATAAACTTGACAGAAAGGTTGAAGTGTCAAAGATGCCAAATTTCAAATCAGACCTACACATGGCTGTGTGGGGGGACACAGAAACCATAATTAGTGCTCTTCCTGAGAAAAAGGCCTTTATTATAAACCCAATCATTACCTGCTTTGTTTAGCTTCCTGTCTGGCCAACTAGCAAATAAATAGCTTGGAAAAGCCACATAATGCTTTCTCTCCTACAGCCTATAATTAGGGGATATTCTGGCGTTGTAAAGGACCTTAAGAAGGGTATCAAACTTCTTCAGCTCTGCAGCTCAAGGAAAACCTTAAAACAATATATGCATGATCCGTAAGTGTTTGTCCATAATACGCAAAAAACTATTAATTAAAATAAAAAGCTGAAGAACATCTGATGTCTTGCCACAAGAAACAGAGCTTTTATAATACTGGTTTTCTTTGCAATATATAGTATTTCCTCTCAGGTCCTGAGCTGAGTGAATTAAAGCCCAGCCAGCTGATGTGGACTATATAATTAAGTGCATATATCTGTGTAATGGGAACAGGATGCTGAGAGCCATTCCATTTGGTTACAAACATATCCAGTTTCTTACTCTGCATTTGTGCTCTGCTAGTAACAGTACAGCACAGACAAGACTGGGGCTCTGATCTGACTCTTAAAAAATCCCTGGAGTTCCATGGCTAACCCATGCTCTACATGCAGCGAGACTTTTCACAGGAGAAAAAAAGAAAAGCACCGGGCTGTCATTTATCATCTTCCAACAAAGGTTTTTGAGTTGGATATGCTGTGCTTTGTATCAGTGATTGACTTATTTCCTATTTCAAAATGCTCCATTCCACAGCTCTGTTTTGATTTCAAGTGTGGGGGGGAAAGTATGACTATTAAAGGAAAATAATATTTGCAATTCCAGAAGGTTCATATACTGTATACATAATACATAGGGTTGTTCCAAAGCTTAATTATTTGATTATGCTACTTGATTTTGTCTTTTCAGAAGTATCTTATCACACTGTCATAAGAAAATTTAACAAACTATATTTACTGTAGTGCTTTGAAACCAAGCATGTGGCTGGACGAATGGCAACATACTGTTGTCAGTATGGTGACTGCATCGGTGAGAGTCACTTTCCGCTGCAGCATTTTTGGAATTTATATAGCCACTCTGATCCTGAAATGCTAGTGTTAAAAGACCTAGCATGTGGCTAAACAGCTACCCTGGTTTTCCTTGATGAGAAGTGACCCTCACCAAGAGGGTCATCATACTTAACATTCTGTGTCTGCCATTGATACACAACTCCTTACTAGTTAGAAGCCTTTTATCACTCAAATTTTCTAAATACAAAGGCTGAACAAAAAGTGACCTATTGACTTCTGTAAGACAGAGTAGGGATCCAGTGCAAAAATTCTTGGGCAGAAAACAGAGGGAGCACATCCCTGTGCCCAAAATGCCATGGGGGACATTAAAGCACATTGCAGCTAGATCTGCTGCCAGAGGGCAAGCAGAGTAGGAAGAACAGATTACCAAAAGAAAGCAGCCTGCAAAGCATTCTCTCTAAGGAGAAACAGCCACTGCCTCTGCTCCCCTGAAACTGTTTTCTGTCCTCCACAAGTAAACGTTTACAGGAGTAATGAGAGGGGTTCCAGTCACAAACTTGAGCCTCCCATTCCCTGCTGACCTAAAGAGGCACCCACAAACTGACACTGTCCTGATGGCACTAGAAAAGTTGGACTGTGTGGCCCTAAGAAATACAGATGTCATTGTGATAAGCAGGATTAAAATGCAGTTTTTTCCGTGTTCTCCTGTTCACACCACTCTGTCAATGACAATCATTCCTCCCTTTCCCAGCCCCAATCCCGGTAAGAAGACTGAATATTGTGCCTTGCACTGCAAATTACCATTTTGGCTTCCTCCACTGGTGTCACCTGGGGCTAAGGGAGGAGGGTGGGACTTATCCATCAGCACAGCAGGCGACGGGACACCAGTCACAGGAAACACTGGGGATGTAGTATGCACCTGGCATGGAAGAGACTGGAGGAGGGTACCCAGCTTTTGCTGCTTTGCCTGCTACATACACTGAAAAAAGAAAGAGAAGAGTAGTCAGCACCACATTGGCCTACACAGGACCAAACAGCATATGGCTTGAAACCTGCACATCACCAACACTGGTGACAGCCCAGCAGGAGACAACTGGACACATGAAATGACAAGGACCAATTTGAAACTCTCTAAGCCTCAAAAGGTACTGAGTTTAAAAAATGCACACAGCAGGTCAGATGAGCCCTGCAAGATGCCCAGCAATTGAAAGAAACTCAGGGTGTTAGAGCTGGCATCACCACTGCTATGATTTAGTGGCAGTTCAGCTTTAAAAACAACTGATGACTCAAGCAACAGGATGAAGCTCATGAAACTTGACAGATCTGCCTGAGCCTGACCAGAAACCTTGCTGGGTCATCTGGATTTTGCACTGTTCTAGAGGGCAGCTGCTTTGCATTGCTGTGAAGAAACCTCTCAGGATGCTTTTAGCTCTGACCTGCAACATAACTGACACAACTCTGGAAGAAGAGCATGACACTTTGGAGAAACAGGCACAGCTGGCAAGGCAGAGAGGGCTTGGGGAATTAACATTTGTAATTAACTTTGAGCGCTCAACAATCAAGCAATAGGTCAGATGCTTCTCTCCCTAAAAACTAGTTCTTCAGTCAAGTGCTCAGGGCAAATGAAGTAATATGAAGCAGATTCTCCTCCTGTTCTGCCAGGGAGCAGAAGTAGCACAGGAGAAGATTGGCACCAGGCTTGGACAGGGTCACTCACAGGCCCGGGGACAGCAGCAGGACTCGGGACAGCAGGGGCAGCGGACGTAACAGCAGCAGCTGTGTGGGCAGCACTGGCACCAGCAGATCCCCACCAGGAGGAAGAACAGGAATGCCCCCAGGATCACCAGGCCCACAAAGACCCACTCTGGAAAATAAGGGGAGAAATAGAGATACTTACAGAATTGCACACTGCTGTGAAAGGGAACATCAGCAACATCCTGGCAGGGGAGAGCATAGGTGCAAAACAGTGTGAATAACAGAAGCTGACTCCCTGTGGGTCTAGGACTACATCCTCCTCTGTGTTAAAGCAGAAACGGCACACTATAGTGAGAAATGGAGCTACAGAATGGTCCCTTGCAATGTCTCTTGGCTGCCTGGGAGGCAGGAGCTCTGCTCTTTCACAGCACAGACACCTTTCACCCCACAGCAGACCTGTACAAATGCTGCAGGATATGCTCCATTACTAAAACACTACGAACACTAATAGACAAGATCCATTAGTGTTTAGAATCTCATCAAAGCCTCTTTCTTCCTTGCCATGTTCATGCCCTGCTTGTGTGTTTGTTCCTTACCCACATCCTAGTTTTAATGGGACAAACATTGGTGCAAAGCACACTGTAAACAGGCCAATAAATGAGGCAAGCCTGCCCCTTTGCAACTGGGCTCATATAGGCAATTATTCTTTTCAATATGCCAAACGAACAACCTATTCAGGTGCTGCAGCCAGCCAGCAAACCTAACAACCATGTTTTCTATCCCCTGAAGCCTCAGATGTTATCTGCCAGGCCCCAAAAGGGAGCAGGCGAAAAAACATTCAACAAGTGAAACCACAGAAGAGCCAGTCCATGAAAAACAGGATGGGGTTGAATGGGAAGGGGCAGCAGCTGTAGTGGGAGCAGATAAGGCTGCTGGGGAAGCTCCCAGCCCTGCACATGGCTGCCCCACCACACTTGGCAGGAGATGGTATGCACAGAGCTGTGCCTAGTGCCATGTGGGAATTCCATGCATTAGGGAAGTGGTTGGTGAACACATCCCGGCAAAGGAACTTCAAGACTTGGAACATACAGGAGGCCAAGAGTTGGTTTTAAACACATTTAGAGAGATGCACCAACCTATCTAGAAGTTAGAGGGCTGGTAGGGAAAAACTCCAGATGTACCCAGGTTAGAAACCATCCACGGAAAGATGGTGAGGAAAGCAAAGAAAGAAGTAGTGGGGCTGCCTTGAACTGGAGTAGGGTTTATCCCCACACCCACCCCAGTGGGAAGAACACAGCAGACCACTGATACCAAACAGAAGTCTAGCATTCACTAAGGGGTCTCCTGGTACATTATCATTAGATGAAGACGTATTGATACAAGGATTACAATGTGAGTATAGAATCACGCTGGAAGAATAGTGCACCTCTCACTTGCATCGCTAAGCTGAAAAGCCATGAAAAAATGTTTCACTTGGAACAATCAAACCAGATTCCTTTTCTAGTTCTTAGTAAAACACAAAAATAATACATGTCAATTTTGATTAATCCACAGCATTCTGTTTGAATGAAAGTAAAATTCTTTGCTTTTTTGGAGTTTTCCTTAACTCTTTTACAAACAACTCCCCTTTTTAAATGCCATTTTAAATCCAGAACTTAAAATTCCCTTTAAAAAATGACAGTGAGAGAGCTGGCATTCACAAATCAAAATACTTCGGAAAAGTCAAGTGAAATGTTTTATATTTTTTGAATATTTTATTTCTTTTTTGGGCTGAAAACAGATGAATTTCATTTAAACTTACAAATAATTTTGGACCTTGTGGAGTAATTTTTTTGGGTGAAATTACTATATATTGAGAAAAGTTCAGCTAATGAATAAGGAAATGGCTGGAGGGAAGCATTCATGAATGGAAAAGGAAAAGCTGAGAGGAGACTGCTTATACAGTTCCTCAAGTGATGGTTCTAGGTGCTATCTTAATATCTTCATGAATGACTTTGACACTGAAAATAAGAATGTATCAATGTATCTTGAGGGTAAGTGGCAGCGAAGCATTGTCATTAAAGATGAAGACTGGGATATGTTACAGAAAGAGACAGCTGTCCTTAGGCCTACAATAAGAAACATGAAATGCAGCAATATATTGAATCTGAAGTTATACAGCAATACTTTCAAGGTCACATGTTCAAAGATTAAGAACAATTTGTGTTCTGAACAGGGTTCTGTTAGTTGGAAGTAAACAAAAAACCAAATTACCCAGTGTCCATCATAGGACAAGTTGTAACCACTTAGGCAATACAGCCACAGAAACAGCAAATGTACTTCCTACACGCAACAGAGGAGGGATTTCCAGAAGCATTAAGGAAATACTATGCCCTCATACAAGGCCCCTGTGTAACTTCATCTGAAGTTACTGATGTTATTATACATCTCTTTGGACAAGAAAAGATGAATTCAGGTTGGACATGTTGCAAGGCAGGGATTTGAGAGGATAAAGTGATTTGATAGCCTGCCTTGCAGCAGGAGAGCTGAAGCTTGCTTTGTTAGTCCTAATTAAAAAGAGGGCTGAGAGCAAGTGTAGCTGACCGCCTGTTAATATGCTAGGAGGATGAACACCAGGAGGAAAACCAGGTATTAAAAATCTTACATAAATGGGCATAAACAGGCTACGAGTAACATAGGTGGAAGCTACAAGAAGCACATCAAAGCAAGTGATCCAATGCCAAAGCCAAACTACCCTTAAGCTTACTAAGCTTATGGAAAGGATAAATTTAATGACACTCAGGATAGTAATCAAGATTAGCGAGCCATATTATTCCGTACTGCGCTTCCTAATATATACCAATCTGAGCAGGGCAACAGCTCAGTGGCTTTTTGGTCATGTTCTCATCTTGTTTTCTAAAACCATCACTGATACAAAGAAGTGTGGTGAAAAACAGTATCGCATGACAGAAGTGGCCAGCCACAGCTATGTAATGAAGCTCAGATGTCAGATCTCCAGAACTGTTAGTGAACAGTTCACAACCACTCCATAAAGGATGAAAGCCTGGCAGAGTTAAAAACACAAACAGCAAGTCCATTGTAACTGTGATCTCTCTGAAAACGCTCTAGGAGTACAAAAGGTCAGGAGAGTATGTACACTGTGCATTGCCAGATACTTGCTCAGCACTGCAGTGGATGTTTGAAATCAAGTGTCCCACTCATAAGGACCTATGAATCAGGAAGGATTTTGCTTCACAGGAAATTAGACCATTGGCTTCTCTGGCGAGCTTAAGAAAACAGCAAATGAGCCTGCTGGCTCTCACAAAACTGAGATCCAACCAGCTCCAGAAAGAACTGTGTAACCCTGAGATTCAGATGATGATCAAACTGAAATGCTAACTGTCCTCGCTGTTTTGCTGCTGCCTTTTCCACTTTCTTGTTGTCTATACCCATGCAGTGAGAGTACCAGAAAGCTACCTGGTCAACAGCATGAATTTTATACCCATTCAATAAAATTGTAAATAGTGGAGGGGAAAAAAAAATAAAGTATTAGGCAACGGATAATCAACTTCTGCCTATGGTGGAAAGACCAACCCTTCTCCTACCATGCTGGAATTCCAGGGAGCTTTGGGTTATACTGGAGGTGGGTGAATGTCTGCTTTCTCTCCATTTGTATCTCAGGACAGACTTGAAAATAGCTTCACACATTTATGTGGAGTTGCATTTTTGCACAAACCTGTGAAAGAAGCACTCTCTGGGCACTGTCAGGGGATGATTTGATGACTCAAGGGCTAAATGTTCTCACAGCTTTTCCCCTTCAAGGACATTATTTCCTTTTAAGTAAAATCACTGTTTCCTCTGCAAAGAGCACCAGAACTGGTGGCTCTCATTAGTTTGGCTAGCAAGGGATTTATCATGGCCACAGAGCTTTCATGGCTTGGTCCAACCACTTAGTGTTACCTAGATGACGCTCTGGCCATACAGCACAGGAGGGACTATGTCAGTGATGGGCTGCTCTATTTCTACACCTCCTGTGCTACCATCTGTGGTGATGGCTGTAGCAGTGCCTGCAGGATAGGGTCTGGTGAGAAGGTATCACTGCAAGGAGCAGCTCATGTACAAAGCCATACAGGCACATAAGGCTGCCGAGACCTTGCGGGCTGGAGCAGCATTACCCTTGTGCTAGCAGGGAAGAGCAGAGAGCTTGATGTAAAACCTCTCCTCAACTGCCCTGGTATTTCTGCTCTCACACTGATCCTGGCATGACATCAGCCATCTCTGTATGTTGGATCCCAGCATGGACATTCCTCCCCCAAGTGCCAGCATCAGCTCTCTCAGATCTAAACCCAACACACTTTCCCAGTAAGCAATAAGCTTTTATCTTTTTCTCCCCAGATAAAACACATGTAAGAGTGAAATGTACACCATATAAAGATGCTGCAGAGGGCTAGACAGACAAGATGACAGATAATTGGGTGATTGGAGGGTGAAATGATTGAATACCTGGCATAATATCCACAGCAAAACTGGGCAAGAGATCAGCAAGCAGCCCTGTCCTGCCTAGAAAAGACAGGAGGAGAACAAGGAGATAGGTTACTGCAAGAAATACACACTCCCCAGCCCCTGTTTTAGCCTCCAGTCCCCTTCCTCATCAGCCCACTTCCACTTTAAGTGTGCATCCTATCAACCACAGATGTCATCCTGCTTGATGCCTGGTTTCTGCCATTTCTGTGTCCTTGCATTTTATCTTTATCAGCAGAGCTGGGGGAAAAGAATCTTGAACAGAGCTTCTTCAATCTAGACACAAAATGACAAGAAGAGGAGGTCTCCTTAGCACAATTACACGGTAACATCTTTCTGGAGTTACACTGTACACATGCAAAAAGCTCCTGGAAATGCACAACAGCCCTCAAACCGAAGGATTTAGTTTACTTTTTAAATGAACTGATGCAGTTTGGATGGGTGTGAAACATCATTAACCCAAAGCTCTTGACAAGTCAACCACACGCATACAACACCTGTGGGTGGTGCTCTCCACATGGGGCTCTGCAACTGCAGAAACACCTCCAGGAAAGGGGTCTTGAAGCATGACTATGAGTATGTGCTACTGATTTCGAGATGCACAAGCAACCTGGTGAGAATGTGTGATATAAAGTTAATTCTCAAGCTGTCCTGGGTTCAGCTGTAACAATTATTCTTCCGCTTCCTAGTAGCTGGTGCCATGCTGTGTTTTGGCTTTACTGATGTGTGGTGCTGAGTTGCTGGCTTGGCTTAAACCATGCCACAAGCGAAGCAAATCAACCAGGGAAGGATCCATGTGGAAATTTGTGGAATAGCTTTGCAAAATCTAATTTATAACTAAACACAAACAAAATGCAAGCCCAAAGGCAGCTTGGTGCCTGTTCCTTTTGGCACTGTCTGAGATATTTCTAATATACAGCAAATGTCCTGCACAGTGTTCAGGTGTGTATCAGCAGAACAGCCCTATGTACATATATAGCACATACAGCATCAGGATCATGCTAGGTTTTTACAAAGATATGCAAAAGGCAGGAGAACTGTGCTTTTAAGAGAGACATACATTGTGGATATAACATAACAAAAGCAGTTAAGGGTAAGCCAGTGCAGAAGTGGTCAAGTGCTACCTTTAACCTCCCCACATGCCCTTCAGGTCCTGCACTAAGCAGCAATGATGAACTGGATCCCAAGCTCCTTGGCATCTAGTCTGATCCTGAAGCATACTATAATCAAATTCCTACTGTCCTTTTTGAACTCAGTGCTTCAGCAGAGCTTCTGTAGAGATCAAAAATCCACAAGGATGTCCACTGGAACCATAATAAACATCCTCTGAATGCAGGGAGTGCTCTGCAACTGATCGCAACTCATCAAATCTGTCCAGTACTCCCAGAAACACCATCATGATGAGGTGCTCCCAAAGCCTTAGCAAAAGATACAGTGGTGATCCTTGAGATAATTGTTCCTCATTTCCTACTCTGAAGGAGGACTTTTGCCATCAGTCTACTACAACATTTTTATCTACATATATGAAGAGTTTCATGATATTCTTTGCAGTCTATTTTCTGGAAACATCAAGTGTCCAAACTGCTCACAACCAGCTTGGGAAAATGCTTACGTATGTTTTCTGCCCTCAAGATATAGGCACATATGTGGCTTGTCTCAGGTGCCACAAGCGGGCTCCAAACACATGCACCAAACGTATGCCTTGTGTCACAGAATCCTAGATTTAAGTTATATTCCATGCATGTATTAAACATATTCCTTACTTTCCAAGCATGCACAAACAAACATGCGATTTTTCACAGGCCTCTGTGTACATGCTAACAGTGTACACATGAACCACACTCATGCAGACACAAGACACACAGCTTGACTCCAGTGGATAAATATCTGGAGGTATATAGCTAATTTAGGGTGGGAATTGTGGTACGAGAGGTAAGGGTGTGACACCTATAAAGAGCAGAAACTACCTCATGAGTCCAATTATGTGCCTCCTTTATTTTCAGTTCACCTAAAAAGCTTCAACCCTTGCTAGTGGTGGATCTTAGGAACCCCATCTTAAGGGCAAAGGAGTACCCCTCAAAAAATAACAGTGCTTGAGAACTTGGTAACTCATTACAAAAGACATCCAAAGTAGCTTTACTGTGGTACCTTAGAGCAGTCAAGTACTTCCCAGCTTATGCATCCTCACTCAGCTCTGCTGCGTATCTGCCTGGGGAATTTGCTCCCCCTGCCCCATCAGAGGGGCTCAAGCAGCACTGGGGAGCCCACTTGCAGGGGATGCACAAAGCCCAGGAGGGCCTTTGGCAAGAATAAACCCCACCATGGCTCAGCCACCTCGGCTAGCCCAGCCAACAGCCAACAAGCACAAAGCCTGCCCCTGCACTGGCATGCCCCTAGCAGCTTTCAACATAGAACCATAGAATAGTTAGGGTTGGAAAGGACCTGAAGATCATCTAGTTCCAACCCCCCTGCCATGGGCAGGGACACCTCACACTAAACCAGATCACCCAAGGCTTCATCCAACCTAATCTTGAACACCGCCAGGGATGGAGCATTCACAACCTCCCTGGGCAACCCATTCCAGTACCTCACCACCCTAACAGTAAAGAATTTCTTCCTTAGATCCAATCTAAACCTCTGCTCTTTAAGTTTGAACCTGTTACCCCTTGTCCTATCACTACAGTCCCTAAGGAATAGTCCCTCACCAGCATCCTTATAGGCCCCCTTCAGATACTGGAAGGCTGCTATGAGGTCTCCACGCAGCCTTCTCTTATCCAGGCTGAACAGCCCCAACTTTCTCAGCCTGTCTTTATATGGGAGGTGCTCCAGTCCCCTGATCATCCTCGTGGCCTCCTCTGGACTTGTTCCAACAGTTCCATGTCTTTTTTATGTTGAGGACCAGAACTGCACACAATACTCCAAGTGAGGTCTCACGAGAGCAGAGTAGAAGAGCAGGATCACCTCCTTTGACCTGCTGGTCACACTTCTTTTGATGCAGCCCAGAATACGGTTGGCTTTCTGGGCTGTAAGCGCACACTGAAGCTGGCTCATGTTCATTTTCTCATCGACCAACAACCCCAAGTCCTTCTCTGCAGGACTGCCATGAATTTCCTTTTTGACACACCCCAGCTCTCCCCCTCCCCATTCTGGCCTCAATTAATTCACTAACCCTTCCCGACACCCTTAGTGGGTAAAGACAACAGGCTGCAGACACACTGCCAGGGCTACCCTGTGGTTGTCACAGCAACAGGAGGCTTCCAACAGTGACACTCATTGAAGGTGACCTTCTTGCCGCTGCTGCTGCCAGCAACAAGTGGAGCAAAAGCACCCGGTCCGCCTGCAGCAGATGCAGGGCAGGGCAGCTCTGGGGACACAAGAGTTGCTGCTGCCCTGTTCAAGCCCGTCCTGGGCATGGCACACCCCAAAGCCAGGAAGCAGCCAGTGGAGTGAAGCAGAGCATGGCACCATGGCGGGTCACACAGTGCCTGAAGCTGTGGCAGAGGGCAGGGTTTCAGTGAGCATGGCCTCCTCTTGGAGCCATGGCTGAAACGCCACCAGTGCACATGGCCAGAGTCCTACCAGTGGCTCTCTATACTCAGGCTGCTTGCTCCCTGCATGGGCATTAAGCTTACCAGACTTTTATTTTTTTAAGGAAACTTTAAGGTGGAGGGCTGAGGTTAGACAGTATTTGGTGGGAGAAAACAAGTTAGGAAAACGTCCTGCCAAGAGACCACCACACCCACCTCAGCACAGTGGCCCTGCCCACCTGAGAAAGAGGACTGCAAGCACCCAAGATATGGCTGGGCACAGGCTGCAGCTCTGTGCTCCCACCTGCAAGGGCTACATTTCCTCTGTGAGAGCTCACACACCCCAGGAGAAAGACAGAATAGACAACAGCACCATTCACCAGAGCTATCCCGGCACCTCTGTTAGCACTAGGGGCTTTTCCTCATTCCATCATGGATCTAGGACATGCTCCAATTTCTATTCCTACCATGCCACTCTGGGGCTTTACCCATCCACAGTGGCCTCTCACTGGGCACCCAAAGCACACCCCAAGCCCTGGCCAGCCTTGAAGTTCAAGGGAGACTGCTAGCCCCCAGTCTGCCCGGCAGAGAGCAGCAGCAGAGGGCTGGAGGAAGAATGGAAAGGGAAAGCTATGGGGTGCAGAGCACCATGAGGAGGTGCAGAGATACAGAAGAGGCACTGAGGACAGGAATTAATACACAGGAGGCGGGTGGGTGAGAGAGTGAGAACCAAATAGCAGATGAAGGGAGAACCTGGAGTCAAACAGACAATTAGCAGAAAGTCTGTAGAGAAGAGACATAAAAATAATCAGGGTAAGTAAGTGGTGCCGCTGAAAAGAAACGGTGGCATGAATAAAGATGGCACAGGTACAGTCACAAACACAGCAACTGGGCAAATACAGGAGCATGGTGAACACTGGCAATTGCGGAAATTAGATAAATACTGCGTTAAGATGGGACTAACTACTGAATTGGGTTCTCTACCCAGGGCTGCCTCCACAGCCCTTCCAGCAGCACTGGCACCTCAGGAGGCAGCAGCTATAAAGAGAACTATTTCTTCCTCAGTGGTGGAAAAAATTGCCAGCTGTGACACAGCAAGAGGCCCCAGCACATGACGCTGCCCTGGGGGAAGGCTGGAAGGCACAGCAGAGGAATTGTATCTCTTGTAAATCAATACTTTTTCTAGAAAGCTGCTGTGAGATTTATTGGGAGAGCACAGCTTTCCAATGAGTTCCTCTGTGCTCTCTCTGCTTGGAGTAAACTTTATCCTTTCTTCCCATACATCTCTTCAATTGGAGGGAGAAACAGCAGCAGGCCCTCTTGGAGATCAAAGTTTTAGCAGGCAACAAAGACCTCCGAGGAGGCTGTTGCCATGGCTACCTTGGTAATGGAAGTCTTTTAATCATGCCAGTCTCCTTTGTGAGCAGCATGCAGCTGCTGCCGGCAAATAAGGAGGAAAAGAGGGGTAAAAAAACTTTGGCAACAAGTAGCACTCCTAAATGGCGTGAAATAAGTAACTAGGAATAGGCTGGGCCAGGAAAAGGGGGATTGGGCCTGGATTACAAAACCGGCAGCACAGTGGCCCTGGGCAGAGCAGCCATGCAGAGTGATGACAGGATTGCAGTTTGAGGATGGGAGGACACAAAAACCTTCCCTGGATTTTTAAGTGGAGGGCTCCCATGCCACTTCCATCACTTGCTGGCACTACCTGCCCTTGGTGACAAAGGCACAGCCCAAGGCTGGAGAGCCCTCACTGTGAAGTTGCTTACAGACACCTTGCTGGCATGACCAACAGCACTGACATCCCTGGCAAATGCTGTGACCAAAACAGAGCAAAATCCTAAAACCTCTTATGAGGGAAAATTCTGCCAAGGACTTTTCCATTTCCAAAACCACATCAACTTTTATGATACAGACTCTCCTGGCACACAAGAGACTCCAAACCTGGCTATTTTTATGACTATTGAGTCACTTTGCTGAGTAAGAACTGCCTTATTAGCATTGCACACCATACACACATGTCCCAGTAGAGATTTATCCTCTCTGAAAGCCAACACACATCTCTATTAGTACATTAATTACTGTGTAATATGCTGTGTATGTATCTACATTCTTTTCTACCTATGGGTGTTAGACTTAACAGATTTTGGGTTTAGCCTCCGTGGATATTGGCTGGTAATACAGACTACCAAAGATGTGAGTTTGCAAAGGTTAAGTGCTAGCTGACTTCAGAAGTTAACAAAAGCCTCAAGTGTTAACTGCTGTTATTTAAAGCCTGACACAGGCAGAAGCTGAAGCTTCTAAAAGATTAATTATTAAATAATATTTAATTAATATATAATTTATGTAGTATTAGCTGCCAAATTGGATGGAAAAAACAAGCAGGCAACA
This sequence comes from Melopsittacus undulatus, assembly GCF_012275295.1. Lineage (NCBI taxonomy): Eukaryota > Metazoa > Chordata > Aves > Psittaciformes > Psittaculidae > Melopsittacus > Melopsittacus undulatus. The sequence continues at coordinate 86,703 of NW_022994195.1, forward strand.
GCCATCTAGTAAAGCACGTATATCCCTAACCAAAGTATCAAACCAACAACTGGGATTAGCAGATCAGTTTCCTGCTTCTTCCAGGTATTTGATATGTCCTTGGGAATGAAGCCCGTTTCACAACGCATGTCTAAGCTGTGTAAAATCTCATAATGCCAACCCTGCACGGACCTATGCACTTCCGGATACTCAGCTGTGCCTACCTATCCCTTACAGCCACTGCCCTGTAGCTATACCAGCTTGCAAAGGAGCAGTATAGCTACTTTCACAGGACCCTCACCTGATTAGTACATTCTGGCCCTCGGGAAGGCTTACTGGGTTATACAAAATCCCATGCAAGTAAAATAGTCTGCTTCCTGATGTGAGCTGGATCACATGAAGCTAGAATGGGGTATCCACTGACCTGTACTTCTGATTCTGAGGTTACTCCAGGCACGCAGCATCCACTGCACTGGTGCCCTTGCAGTTCCCTTCAACAAAGGCTGCAATGAACAACTTTACTGAAGCTCACTGACGTTCTCAGATAAAAAGCAGTAACACAGGGGCTGTGAAAACAATTTGGTTAATAGCACTGTGTTTCAAGAAGCATGACACACAGCCGCTAGCTACTAAGATGTAAATGTAGACTTCCTTAAAAATAAGATTCAGCCTTTTTGATTCAATTGATTAAGTTTTAAAAAATAAAAATTAATAAAACTTCAAATGGATTCATTGGCCCAGTTGTCAGTAAAGGGTTCTGCATTTCTAGTAGAACACACAAATGCAGAGAGCATCACTTGACTCTTGCTGTGGAATTGTGAAGCTCTGTACTAGTCTAGTCCTGCTGCAGCAGAAGCAGAGTTCTTATCAGTCATGCTAGACCCTGTTTGGAGATTCCAAATACCACCAAAATACAACTATTTTATAAAAGTGTGATAACAGTTTTTAGTTTTTTTCCTTACTCTGCAGGAGACTCACTACCAGCCAACCTCCTTCTGTGCTTCTGAGGCACAGAGGTTACCACCCGTCTTCCCCTACCTTCACTGATTCCATTAGAGAGGGTTAAAATCCCTGACTAAGCAAAACCTGCTAAATGGTCTTTTCAGCAAAACACATAAGCACATGCTTAACATCAGGTATGCCTTATAAATCTTATCAGCCTTGCTGTGCACAAATGGATATAAATAAATGCTTATATGTTTTTCGGAAATAGGCCTGAAATGAAGACAGCACATGGGATTCTGATGTTGTCCAACTGCTTTGTGTGTCAACACCACATAACCAGGTGACAAAACTCAACATGCAATCCCATTGTGACCCAGGCCAGCTTAAGTGAACGACACTAAAGACAGCACTAGAAATCTCTGTGATTGCTTCCCTTGGAAAAAAAAAATACTGTATTTTTTGTGGTTTAGATTTTGCCTCAAGTTTGTGATAAAGCAACTTTTGATCAATTTTAACAGTGTAATTCACTGTATAAAGCAGGATCTTCCATTTCTAGGTAAACAAATTTCCACTAATTTGTTAATGCTATTAGGTATCTACCATTTTTGCTTCTCAGACCTCTCAAGGTTTCTAATACACGATACTAAACTGCCCTGTCCAACAGGATCTTTTCTAACCTAAACACACCTTTCAACTTGGCATTAATATGAAACCACTAGAAGGGATGCTTTCCTATTTCCTTTTCTGCTCTGACTTTCCTGTGTTCCTCCATTGATAGTATGAACCTCTGCTCGATTCAATGTTCTAATCTATGCTTAAGTCATGCAGTAGCTCCAAAACAAGCAATGTCAATTATATTCGAAGACCACTGTCAGCAGGGAACAAACAGCAATGTGCTGGGGGAATCATAGTGTATCTTGGCAGTGTATCTTGCAGACACTATCCTTCCACTGCTCCAACT